>NW_028296285.1:0-37500 GCF_964197995.2 Scardinius erythrophthalmus
GTTACTGATGTTATGAGGTATATGTGTATATCTATCTATCTATCTATATATATATATGTGTGTGTATATATAGATATATATATATAGATATATATATATATCAATCATGGGTTTGCAAACATGAGATTTCATACACAGGAAAAAACCTATAAGGTTGAATATCTAAATATATATTTTCTTAAATAATTAATTATATAATACATTTAAAAAATGCATTTTCTGTTATTTATAGGCCTGAGGGATGAAACGAGAGTTAAATTTAACAAGAAAAAGAGGAAAACAAAGCAGTAAGCCACTTTTGCTTATGGATGAAAATATTTGGATATAAAATAAAGAAATTAACAACATATTCAAGAGATGACAATTTTGGGATTTCGTAATAAAAATAAATATCGTTAAGGATAAAACGGTGGGTCACATTAGTAGGGTATAAGAACTTAAATCAACCCTAAATGTACTCACAAAATAAATGGGCAGCAGTTTCTTCAAAAAGTCCACAAAAGGAGCAAGTTTAATCAATATCATGATATTTACAGACAGATTAATTAAACGTGTCGTTCAAATCTTCTAATAGTTGTTGCGCTTGTGATAACGCGTCGTAGGTCACATGATAACGTCAACATGGCAGATGTCCGGTTCTCATTCATACTCAACGAGATTTGGCTATAAAGTACCTACTCTTTTAGCGCTTGTTAAGTAAGTACTCATTGAAATTAAGTACCTACTCATTGAGTATGCGGTTTCGAACGCAGCCTCTGAATAGGAACATGACGTTATTTTGGTCTTGAATCTAAGTATTACATGTCTGCCATCTAGTGGTAGGGAATACAAATGAGATATTACACCATATTAGGATCTACAGCCTGTTTTATTAAGTATGACGTCTTGTCGCAATTTTGCGACTTTGGCGCTTAGAGGGTTAAACATCAACAAATTACCACATATGCTCTTAATGTCAAATGCGGAACAATTAGTTCATGCGTTCATGACCTCAAGGCTAGATTATTGTAATGCTCTACTGGGTGGTTGCCCTGCACTCTTAATAAACAAACTACAGCTGGTCCAAAACGCAGCAGCTCGAGTTCTTACCAGAACCAGGAAGTATGACCATATTAGCCCGGTTCTGTCAAAACTGCACTGGCTCCCTATTAAACATCGCATCAATTTTAAAATATTGCTGATCACTTACAAAGCACTGAATGGTTTAGCTCCGCAGTGCTTGAGCGAGCTCTTAACGCATTATAGTCCTTCACGTCTATTGCGATCTCAAAACTCCGGCCAGTTGATAATACCTAGAATATCTAAATCGACTGCTGGCGGTAGATCCTTTTCCTATTTAGCACCAAAACTCTGGAACAGTCTTCCTACCATTGTCCGGGAAGCAGACACACTCTGTCAGTTCAAAGCTAGACTAAAGACACATCTCTTTGACCTGGCGTACTCCTGTGAACACACACACACACACCAGCTTCACCTCCACACCGGCGGGATCAACACATCTCCAAGCAGGAGAACTGGATGATATATGGGTGCTCCCGATCCCGATCTGACCTCTGACCTGTAACACTGCCTGAATCATAATCACACACTGTTCATCGTTGGCCAGAGGAGAACTGAGACTGAGTCTGGTTTCTCACGAGGGTTGGGTTGGGTTAGGGTTAGGGTTAGGGTTAGGGTTGGGTTAGGGTTAGGGTTAGCTGTGGACACTGAATATTCACCAATATTATTGATGTGACTGAACTGAGCTAACCATGACATCACGCTTTTCTCCAGAACTGATTTATAGATTATTTGATCTCAGTCCATAACTGATGATCTTTACAAAGAAACTGAATCAACACTGAACTGACTTCATCTGAACAATGATAATATTGTCTTTTAGAGCAGCTTTACTGCAGAATTTAACTTTGTTTGCATCACTGAATCATTATTTTCCTGTTTATCACTGTGAAGCTGCTTTAACAATGGTATTATATAAAGTGCTATATAAAGCTGACTTGACCGAGTCACTGTTGAGGAGAATAAGACAAAAACACTGACCCTAATCTAGCAGATCTATGTGGCCGACACACACCAGCAGAGCATAAAACATCAATAACACACACACAGAAAACACATGCCCTGGATTACATTCATCTGTCAATCATATGAATATGAGTCAGTCAGAAAATTCTGACACCTCTGACGCGACTACCAGCGTATTTAAAATATGCATTTAACACACACATGTCTGGTTTACTATCTTTGTGAGGACATTCCATAGGCGTAATGGTTTTATACTGCACAAACTGTATATTCTGTCCCCTTACACTGCCCCTATTCCTAAACCTACCCATCACAGGAAACATTCTGCATTTTTACATTTTTAAAAAAACATGTTTTTAAAGCCATTTAAAAAAATGAGGACGCCCAAAATGTCCTCATATTTCCGAGTTTCCTCATATGCAGGTGTGTTATCATAAAAATGTCCTCAGTTGTCATGAAAACAAGAGCACGCACACACACACACACACACGCACACACGCACACACACACACACACACACACACACACGCACACATACACACGCGCACACACACACACACACGCACACACACGCGCACACACACACACACGCGCACACGCACGCACACACACACACACGCACATGTACACACGCGCACACACACACACACACACACACACACACACATGCACACACACATTATTGTCAGAATGATGTAATGCAGGGTTCACCAATCTCGGTCCTGGAGGGCCGCTGTCCTGCAGAGTTTAGCTCCAACCAGCTCCAACACACCTGTTTGAAAGTTTCTAGTATGCCTAGTAAGACCTTGATTAGCTGGTTCAGGTGTGTTTAATTGGGGTTGGAGCTAAACTCTGCAGGACAGCGGCCCTCCAGGACCGAGATTGGTGAACCCTGATGTAATGATTTAAAGGAGACATATCATGCTTTTAAATCGTTCCTTTTTACATATAAATCATACATTTGTAGTCTATATAAAGCAGAACTGCAATGCTTGGGTCTGAATTCCTCATTATTATAGCTCCACAGGCCCCTTATCTACCCCTTTTCTGATGTGCGTCTGAGAGCAACTCGTTTTGGTGCGGTTTCTCAAATACAACTGAGACACTTCATACCCCGCCCCCTCTCCAGGTTGCAGAGGTTCAACTCCACCCCGTTCGGCCATTTTTGTAGTTTGATAGCAGAGATAGGATTATCTAGTGGCACAGAAACTTTTTATCCACATGTTATTAACAAAATGTCAACAACGGAAGACTTGTCCAGCCAGCCTTACATGTTTGAGCCAGAGTCGGAGCCGGAGCGAGATGAAAATGAAGACGAAGACGAACCTGCAGAACAACGTCTTCATATGGATGTATCGCAATGGTGTGTACTGTATTTACACATGAAACTTTGGTCTTCTGACCTTTTACCACCGTGTTGATTTATTTTGATTAATATGTGCGAGGGAGAGAGAGCAAGACAGCGTCTAGTTTGGAGACGGTGTCTTGTTTACACTTTTGCCTCTCTGAAGAGAGAGAGTGTGCGCGCGCGCGTTACTGGGTCTCTCTGCTCGTTCTTTCAGTTAAACATGCGCCCTGACACAAGCGTGTGGGTTACTACATCCAACAACTGAACATTTTAACTTACCCTCTCGTAACTTCTGCATCCTTTAGCTTGGACTACAAAATTGCAGCGAGAAATAAAAATGGCTGATTGCTCGAAGTCTTGGGCCGGAAGTCAATGTCCTTATTTGGCAGTTCTGCTGCAAATACTGTGACGTAATAGTTCACAAAACGTCATAGATAACAGAAAAAACTGAACAGGTTGAAAAATATGACCAAAACAGAATATAAAGATATCAACGAAGCACCTGAAGAGAATAATTTCAACTTTTCTGTACTTCTAAACACTCCAAATATACAACAAAATGCATTTAAGGGCTAAAAAAGTGGATTTAGCATGATATGTCCCCTTTAATACAACTGCAGCTCAGATCTACAGTGTTCTTGTTGTAACAGGCCTCTCTGTCACTGCATGTCTCTCTCTCTCTGCTCTCTCTCTCTCTCTCTCTCTCTCTCTCTCTCTCTCTCCTCTTTCCTTCCAACTGTGCACTTCAGTGAAAGAGGAACTTCATCATCTGCTTGTTCGACACATTTCACAAGATTGCTTTGTTCCACGTGTTTCTATTCACTTTTTACCTTCATCATTTATTTTCACATCTTTTAAAAGCCTTAGATTTGAGTGATATAACTTTATTGACTTTCAATCTAAAAAATATGAAAATATCTCAAAAACATTCATTTATATTTTTTAACGTATTTTTTTTTTTTACTATCATAAACTTACCAGAGTGAAATAATCATAAACCATTATTTATTTTGTGAAGATGTTGTTCAGAGAAGAGTTTTTGAAGAAATCATCATAAAATAAATTCATCAACAGAATGTTTATTGTGCTGCAATTTTGTCAAACTATAATTGAACGTCTCACTCCAGGCCGTGTGGATCCTTCTAAACCACAGAAACACTGGGCACACACTAACACTGTTCAGAGGCTCGGCTTCAGACGAGGTCTTAGTGAGAAATAATACTTTTATTCTTCAAGGACGCATTCAATTGATCAAAAGTGTAAAGACATTTTATTTATGTTACAAAAGATTCTATTTCAGATAAACGCTGTTCTTCTGAACTTTCTATCAATCAAAGACCCCTGAAAAAATATGAAACAGTTTCCAACACTGATAATAAACGTAAATGTTTCTTGATCATCAAATCCTCATATTAGAGTGATTTCTGGAGGATCATGTGACACTGAAGACTGGAGTAATGATGCTGAACATTCAGCTTTGATCACAGGAATAAATTACACTTTACTATATATTCACATAGAAAACAGATGATTTACACTGGAATAATATTTCACTGTTTTACTGTATTTTTGATCAAATAAACGCAACTTTGATGAGCAGAAGAGACTATTTCAGAAACATTAAAACCCCCAAACTTTAGAATGGAAGCGTACTAATTGTATTTCTTTCTAAAACAACAAATGTCATTCCTTCCACATCACAAATGATGTATTTACAGTTTTTTACAATCACTTTGCTACTATTTTCAGAACCTTGATGTCATTTTTCAAAACTCTAGACACAAAACTCAAAACGGTTATCACTTGTAACACAGGCTATCTAATGTTCAAAACATTGCATTGTGTATTCACATCTTTAAAGAAATCTTGCACTTGCACAATCATTGGTTCAAAAAACTAATTTACTGTGAAATACCGTTGAGACATAACTATAGATCACACACACACAAGCAACTGATAGTTTCATTGTGTCATTGTTCGTACAATCATTAAATATTGTAGAACAAAATAGGTGATACAGGTTTCATTATGGCACTACATGTACAGTAAACACATCTCTGTAAAGGCACTGCAGTAGTAGAGAGAATACTACAGTGGAATCATTGAACAAAGTTTGTAATATATTGATGCAAAACACTACAGTACAATCACAACATAGGTTTATTTGAATCAAAGCAAAAAATAATTAGCTATGAAATAGAAAAGAAAAGACAGTACTGTAAAACATCAAATGCAGTGTTCCTCAACTTGCTTGCTTGTACTGTAAGAAACAGAACAGGAGTGATGATCTATACAGTGCAGTGCTGTCAATACTGTACATAGTCTGAAAAGGTGGTACAGTATTACAGTCTGATGAAGCAGTATGATCAAATATTAGGCTACATCCATGGATATTGTAGTCTAATTGGTTCATGCTCCACGCTAATTGGTGACAATGAATCTCGTTATCTTGAAACTTTCATGATTTACAGTAAACATGGAAGATTGTTTGTCTGTTTCCATACAACTATGCATTAAGAGTAATGCAACAGTAACTTATCATTTTGAGCAGTTGTATCAATTGATAGTTAGATCAATGTAAGGAAATGAATAGACACTCATTTGAAATGTAATGTGTGAATTGCCTTTTGAAATAGTAGTACTTTGATGTTAAGTTGTGTCATATTGAACAGGTGATTTTTGTTGAATGAACAAATGATCTAAGTTTTATGTGTATTGTATCCAAGCAATTGAGAAAAGGGTTAGAGTTTTGAAAAATGTGCATTTTGATCATTGGTTGTGAGTTTTGTGTCTAGAGTTGTGAAAAATGACATCAAGGTTCTGAAAATAGTAACAAAGTGATTGTAAAAAACTGTAATAACATTCTGTGGTGGAAATGAGAACTGACGTTTGACAAAAATGGCATTAATTGTCCTGTGATGTTTGTCATTGAGTTACATAGTAGTGAGAAATATTTATCTTACTAAGGATCATTTCTAGACATTTATAAAGACTCAAAATGAAACATCTATTTTCACTCTTCTCATTCTGTTCTGGAGGGATGTTTACCTTTTCTTCAAGTGGCGGTTTATTTCAGTCGGGTTATATTCAGTACTGTACAGTAAAGGCAGTTTGTCATGAGAACCTCCAGAAGCTGAAAGCCCCGGTCTGACCTCAACATCACTCGTGTCATTCTAGGTCTTTTCCAAACCGTATATATATAGAGCTGATCTGTCGTGAATAAAACTCCAACTTAGCATCTGACTTCCTTTTCCTTACGCAACATTCACACAGAAAACAGAGTTATTTTAGAACAGCACATCTCTGAACTCCACTCTTCATTAGCATGATCTCAGTGTTTACTCAAAGTCACGATTCTACAGTGAAAAAACATGAAGTGAGTGTGTCAACAGCTTCATGAGTCAGGCGAGCGCAGGGTATCTCCCGAAAACACACACGGCCTCTTCTGCACACTGGTATTTCCCAAACTTACTGGTTTACCCCACAGACGGCATGACCATCATCAGCAGAGAGACGGGTGGTGCGCTGGGAAGGATGTGGTGAGAAACGGTGAGACCCTTCCCTTCCTCTGCAACGCCTGCAGTCGCAGTGTTTGTGTGTGTGTGTGTGTGTGTGTGTGTGTGTGTGTGTGTGTGTGTGTGTTTGTGTGTGTGTGTGTGATTCTGCAGGAACAGACGAGATACATCCAGGGTCTAGAGGAGCATTCATCAGAACTGAGGGTCTTTCACAAATACAGACAATTCAACCGACAACTCCAGATAGAAACACAACCAGACAAGACACAGGTGGACAACGTAATCAGTAACCATAGAAACAATCAGTAACCAATGAGAGTCAGGGAAACAGGAACTGAACACATGCAAACTAAAATCCATGAAAAATAAAAGATAAAAACTAAACCGAAATGTGACAGGAACGATCTTGTTTTTACACGCCTTTAAAACACACTTTATCTTTAGAGTCGATGTAGTTTATCTCCTAATAACGGTCAAACATCACTGGACAATTATTATTTAAATTGATTTATTATTTTTGTAAAAAGAAACAAATGTCCCACGTCGCACATGACATGTTGACATCGTTCTGTGGCGGAAAACGAAACGTTTTTGGAATAAAACGGAGGATTCTCTACAGATAATCATAGCTAGTGCTTTATGACTCTCAAATACACACAACGAATATTACAGCTCGACTGGAAATAATGCACAATAAAAGTACTAAATAAAAGTGATATTTGCCTTAAATAATTTCTTTATTTCCCACACATCACATGCGTCACACTCCATCGCCAGCTCTTCGCTGAACGAGTACACTCGTCTTCAAGAGAAAAACCCTTTCTGAGGAATGATGCCACAACTGAGCCAAGGAATGTTCACACAATAAATATTGAAACGGTGTGCGATTATTTTAAACAAACATCCAGTTATAATTATAATGTTTATACTGTATATAATGTTTTTAATGTTTATTTATAATGCAGATCTGTTTTTTCATCAGATTTGATTTATTATTATTATTGCTATGATGATGATGCTGATGATGAAGATGATCTACACTATCCTGCAGTGTCCTGTCAGTGTGTGAATAACCGTGTGTGTGCTGATCAGCAGAACTGTGAGCATGGGTTAGGGTTAGGGTTAGGGTTAGCACTCCTGCACACTGTAATATTACACTAACTGTGCAATCATCATTATGAGCATGTGCTGTATTATATCTGGATATCAGCGCCATAAACACATTCCTCTGATCTCTGGCTGAAGAGTTCCTCAACCAGGAACAAGCTGCTTTGAAACAACATGTAGTGTGATACAAATAATACATGCAAATACAAATAAACTATACAAATAAACTTGACCTGAACTGAATATACAGATTATTTAGTATGTTAGCAATGTCTGACTGCCAGGAGATGTTCATTTCATATCGATTCTCTTTTTAATCCACAATAACAACACGACGCCCTGTGAACGTTCTCCAGAGATCTGTGTGTTTCTCAAAGCGATGCAAAGATTGATTTCCATAAAGAAGGAGCTTATATAACGAGGTCATTTCTGTAGTTATCACGAAACACAATGCAAAGCGAGTGACTCTACAAGCGCGGGGAAAACACGACCAAAACATTATTTTGTACAGTTTTCAAGAGCCAGTCAAATCAAAACTCCCAGCTGAAAAAGACGAGGTATTAAATGTATTATAATATAGTTGAAATTCAAGTAGTATGTTTATAATACATTTGTATTCCAACAAGTGCATTACAAATACATTGAATTGCATTTTAATATATTTCTAAAAAGTATACTAGAAGTACATTGGTCATAAATATAGGCTTAGTCACACTTTTAAGAAATATGCTAAACACAAGCATACTTTTAGTGAAGTTTTAGTGTATTAAAAGAAAACATACTTATGTTGCTCTTACTTAAAGAACATTTTATGAGCAAGGGATTAAATGATTAAGCTTTTAGTGTGTTTAAAATATATGTACTTTATAAACACTTAGGCCTACTGCAATATATTTTAAATATTTATGTATTTATCATTTTAATATTTTGAAAAACATTTTTTTACATTTTCAATGTACCAACTTATAATGTATTAGAAACATTTGTCAACTATTATTAAGCATTTCAATAATAGATACACATAATAAAGGCTAGATGTCTAACGGCATCACCGGCGGCCATCTTGTCCCAGGCGAGCGTTCTGGCGGGCTGTGTTGTACCTGATGCACGAACACAAATACTCTTATTTCGCTCAAATCTTGATGGATTTACAAACGGTTTGGTTTCTTACAAACGTTATTGACGTGGCTATAATTCTGGTTGCTTGAACATGTTGAAATTGCAGCTTTTCTTTTCGAAAAACGAATTAATCGTGCAGCATAGTTGTGTATCACGGCTACTTGCGCAAGTTATCAAGGCTAAGACCACAATCCAGCTGTTCAATTATATAGGTTTTACTGACACCAATAACGATTTTATGACAACTAATCTTTTGTCTAAATTACAATCTTTGTGGATGTGGTTGTAGTTATTAGCTGGCTAACAACAAGAAGCTCTGAGTGAGACCTAGTAGACATTACAGTTTAGCTGCTACCCAGCAATTTCACATCAGTGGGAGAGGCAGAATTGCTCTTTCTTTTCAATATAACTTAAGTTGCACATGATTTCCAATCGGTCTGGTTTGTTAAAAACATCTTACATTATGATACAGGAAATTGCTGGCTTTATACACTGAGTTTAAGTAGCCTATATATTGATTTAACATAAATAACATAAATACCTTGTGCATGTGTATATTCATTGCACCTATCTGTTCTGTTCAATGTTATTTTCATATGGAAGTCCATGGTTATAATTATTCTTAAGTATGCAGTGTCATAACTACATCTCTGACGTTTATAACAAACCAAACCGTTTGTTGAGCAAGTTATGGTTATTTAAAAAGTACATGCAGCATTAAAACACAGAGGGCCCTATCTTGCACCAGCGCAATTGACTTTGTACAGCGACGCATGTTTCATTCCTATTTTGCACCCGCGCAAAGCGCGCTTTCCCCTCCACAGAAGCACGTCGCTAAACTAGGGAATGAACTTGCGCTCATTGGACGGTTCAGTGCAAAAGAGGAGGCGTGTCCCGGCGCAAACAATCCCTGGTGCTATTTTACTGTTCCATAAAACAATTGCGCCACTGGCCAGAAAAAACCTAGTCTAAAGTCAGTGGCGCGTTGTTGATTATGCTATTTTAAGGGCGCATGCTTGTCCATAATCAATGTAGCGTGTGCACAACACGCATACACTTTGATTCTCTCATCTACACAGAAGCAGCAGTTTTCACTTTTGCAAATCATATTATTACAAACGATAGATAGATAGATAGATAGATAGATAGATAGATAGATAGATAGATAGATAGATAGATAGATAGATAGATAGATAGATAGATAGATAGATAGATAGATAGATAGATAGATAGATAGATAGACAATTTATTATAAAAGCATACATCTAGCTTACACATTTACCCACATTATTAAATACCTGTTTAACCGAAGCTAATTTGGGTGGGTTTCTCCATTTCAATGTAACTTCTCTCTTTTGCGGGCGTGACGAGAGCGTTGCTCTCCTCGGCTGTGAACCGCTCCTGGCGCGCGCCTGGCAAATCCGCCGTTATAATAGGAATCCGCTTTAGAACAAGCGCGTCTGCTCTTAAAGGGAATGTGAGATGACGCTCTGATTGGTTTATTTAACGTTACGCCCAAACCGCACCTATGAATAATGAAGCTACTTCAGACCAACACATTTTAGATTTGTGCCTGGCGCAAGAGTCATTTATCCCGCCGGTATAATAGCAACAGCGCCAAGACCCGCCCACAAAGTTACTTGCGCTTTGCGCTTTGACACTGGCAAAATAGGGCCCCATGTTATGAGTGAGCGAGCTGACTGTGGCAAGATGGCCGCCAGGTGCGGACGTCGAGCTCAATTGGCCAGCAGACATCGAGACATCTAGCCTTTATTACGTATATCTATGATTGCAATAAGCATACTTAAAATGAATGTTATTCACTTTTACTTGTTAAAGGCTACTTGTTAAAGGCTACTTAAAAGACTGTTGTCCATTACATGATACGTTTGTACTACTGAAATTCCCACAAGGATTTTAACATCATATTATTTGAAATGCATCATAGATACATTTTCCAAAGATGTTTAAAAAAGTTTGTACTTGTTTAAATTCTAACAATAGCATAACACACGTGACTAGTCCTGATTGGTCCAGAGCCGTTGAATGGTTGTGATTGGTTCTTATGATAATGAGCTCGCCTCGCCTCACTCAGAGCTTCCGGTTATCAGATATATGATGTGCGAGCGTATATGTTACTTTAATGTGATTAAATTGAGAAGTCTAAATTTAAACTGTTAAAATATATAGAGCGATCGTGTCCCTGTAGAGGACTCGGAGGAAACCTCGCGACTCATATGGGTTAGGTGATGTTTTTTGCGATTAACATTTTTAAATGTGAACAGATTTAGTGAATCGTTTATTGGAGGGATGTAAATCTCTCAGGTTTCATTAAAATATGTCAGTTTATCTTTCGTAGATGATCAAAAGTCTTAAATGTTTTGGACTACTGAAGGGTGAGTGATCATGACAGAACTAATTAATAGAAAACGTAGTGTTGTTTCTAATTTTACCCAGCTTCTTCAAGTTTGCATGGCGTGTGACTTTTGGACCCTCATTATATTGTGATTCTAGGTAAGATTTGTATTACATTAATGTCACTTGTCTGTGCCAGTCGTATTTTTGACAAAGTGTAACAGCTAGATTCAGTTTGACCAATCAGAGCCCAGCTTTCCAAGTCAAAGTGGAAGCAGACTCGCAGAGATGAAGATACAGCCTCAGGAGTGACTGGTGAGTTTGAGTTGCTGTTTGCACAAATGCATCGCTCACGGTTTAGCTTTCTCCTAGGTGGACAGGTCTATATGCATTTGCTAATATGACTTACACGTGGAATACTGACGTTATCCGCTGTAATGCTGACACTGATTTCTAGCAACTTCAGCGCTGGGTATATAGTCAAAGTCTAAAGTTTAAAATCTATGTGGAGACATTTGTCTGTCCTGTCTTAAAACAACTATAAAACATTGTGCAATGCATCTGCAAAAAACAGAATTAGTTATTATAACATATACAATATTACATTAACATTATTATTATTAACTGTGTATTTATTTCTGATTTCCTGAACAATTTGGCTTCATTGTTATGATGTAAAAGATCTTTTGTTATCATGTTCAAAAAATCATGTTATGAACATAAAGTTACTTTGACCAGCCAATGGTAGTTTACAAAGGTGTTTATATCTGTTCAAGCTTGACAACCTTATTGCCTTTTTGATTACTTTCTAATATATATTTCTAATTACAAATAAGTACATAGATTACATTGTTAAAAGGGATGCTTGTAAGAGAGCATACATCTGAAACTGCTGAGTCTGTAAAGGGTTTAGATTATATCACCCACCAAGTCCATTGTACTCAGCGTACTGTCATTATATCTGTCTCATATCACCTCTAATGGAAGGTGATTCTGTCAGTCTTGGTAGGAAAATGTTAGCAACGTGTCCATTTCAGTGTCTAATTTGTGCTTCCTTTGAGTCATTCATGTAAAAATCTGTTTATTTAATAGTTTTTTTGGTAAAGCTGCAAGTCCTAGTTGTCCAGGCATACAATATTTTGCACAGCTTCTAATTTCCTAAAATCTTTGCAGCAGAGGTGAAGAGAGAGCATGTTAGCATGAGCACAAAGACACGCTCATGGGGAATACCCTGGGTTTAAATAAACCACAATTATGAATACACAACATGCCCTCTAATACTCACAGGTTGCTTTATTGCTGTATAAGTATATCTGTGAGTTTTTGATTGAACTCTGCTCAATGTAAGTTGTGTTGGGCTTCTTCTAATCTCATGTTGAGTGTAACTCATAGAGTTCAGTATAGTGACGACAGACACACTCGTGTCCAGCTTGATGAGGATATGGCCAAAGCTTTGAGAGGTAAATTGAAGTCAACAGAATTATAATGCATTTCTATGCAAATTATTATACATATATTCAAATATGGATACAAAAATGTTAATAATTGGTTAATTTTATATCAGTTGTTCTTCCCTTCCACAGAGCCTGTGATGAAGCAGTCTTCGGCACCACAGTGTCTGAGCCACAAGCCCTCAGTTGGGGAACATGAGTCGCACTCAGAGAAGTGATCGTCCACTTGAAGATGGAGATGTGACACTCTAACTCCTCTGTTTCTCTGGTTCAGCCGTTTGTAGGCCTGAGTTTGTACATAATGCATTATTCACTTCTGCACATTGTTCTTCTGTAACTTTTATTTTTATATTTTCAGAATATTGCATTGTGATGCTTATTTATTTAGTGATGTAATATTCATAGTGTACTCTTCAGTAATACAGGTATAACTGAAATATTCTACAAAAAGTGTATAATATAGCTCTGCCATAGCATTTCACTGTTATTATGTATTTTGTTCAAGAGATTATATCTGCTGCTGTACTTTTTTAATCTACTCCTCTGTTTTATTTAGCAACTTACACAACAAGATACTATATTCAAGTTTTCTTGATTTCAAAGTCTGTGTATGTCTTCACATTTAGATTTAATTATTTTGGCACTTTTAATATAGCATTTTGAATACTGAATAAAACAGCTTTATAATAAACTATTAGTGTAATGCTGATACATTTTTAATGAGCTGAAATGCTTTTTAAATGTTCTTGAAGTACATTAAAATTAAACTTCAAATATATTCTAACTGTAGTTTAAGAAATATGAAAGTATATTTTAAATGAACTGTAAAGAAATACACTTAAATGCACTAAATGTACTTGAAGTGGTTCAATTTTAGCACAATTTAATATATTCAAATATATTGTAAATAGATTAAAATTGATCTCAAGCATGTCTTGAAATACATCTAATATACTTGAAGTTGTTTCAAAATAATACATTTAATACGCACTTAGTATAGTACAATTTGAATATATTAAGTATGTCCAAAAAAGCACAATTTAAATATATTTCCTTTTCATCTGGGCTGACTAATAGATTGAAAGAGTTCTGAATTTTTTGTTTTGTTGTATTTTGTTTAAAAGCAGAGGCGCTGTTCTTTCTTTTGATATCTTGCATGTTCAGATATTCATACGACAACATATTCTGAAGGTTTTGTGAGAATGATAAGAAATGCTGGCAGCTTTTCTTCTTTCTTAAACGCTGGCGGAGAAAGAGTTCAAACGGCTTTAGTTAATGTGTTTAGAAAGCCTGATGAAACATCGAGATCTATCGAATAGACATGTTGCATATTAAAGAAAACTCTGATGTATTATTACTTCTGCACATCAGTGTGAGTCTGACACAGGCTTGAGGTCGATGGGTTGGTGATCTTCAGGACACAGTAATGCAGAAGCTTTAGTTCTCCTGTCACTCGCGTGTGCTTTAAGGAGTGGTGATCGGCTCAGGAATGTGTTTCCTGGTGTTTCGAGCTGTGGTTTAACATGTTCTCTCCATCGCTTTCACAAACAAACTGCAAACTCCACTCCTGATGCACATCTACAGTCTGAGTTTATGAATAACTGTATGAGTGCAGGTTATTAGATGCACACGCCAGTTTCTGTGGTTTCTCCAGCGCTCGAGCGAGTCCAAGGCTGTCAACATTGTGTGTGTGTGTGTGTGTGTGTGTGTGTGAGAGCGAGTATTACAGTTTTTCTCAATTGCTAAAACACTAAAACCCATTGGCTGAACAAAGTTCTCAGTTGCCTGAACTCATTTAGCTAATTGTGCAGTCTGTTGTCAATACCTTAAACCATTTCACACAGTTTGCAGATCTCACTTAGACTTTTCAGCAAAACTCTAAACTCATTCTCATTCTCAAAACACATTCTGCACTCTAATGCACACGTCATCCACACCGGTGAACACAAGAGGCAACGATCAAATACAAATAGAGAACACACGAACACAACCACTCTAAACTGATTTAACCTGTTTCAAATGATGCCCACAGACAAGAAGAAGCACTGATCATGTTTACTCCTTTGCTTTTTGTCCCTTTTAGTATCGTGTACTGTAGTACAGTGCACTGTACAATGAACAAATATGGCAGTGAATATTGTGCTTTGACAGCACTGACTGCTCAATAGATGTCGACTGATTGCAGGTTCATATCAACAGAGATCAAGAATTACAGTATCACAGAGCGGACGAGTGTGTGAGGGGCAGCGTACAGTACTGTAGAAATAGGAGGAGGAAAACAAATCATTTGCAAAGAGCAGAGCCGTCATTTCTGATCAGTGCTGAGCTGCTGTGATAGAACATGTTTCCGTTCATCAAAAGACAATGACGGAAAAAATGAAATTTGTTTTGAGATTATAAGTGTACATCTCCCTGAGAACTATATGTTTTGAACAATGTGTTTTCTGTTTTTTGGTGTATTGTTTTCTGACTGCTTGATAGTGTATATCATTTTGATCACTTTGTCTATGATTTGAGAGCAGTGTTTGATTCTGAACACAGGTGAAACTGTTTTGAGGCGAAAGTTTCATATTTTGCGAGAGGAGTCAGGAGGTTCTGTGAAGATGAGGGTTTGTGTTTAATGTTTTCAGAAAATGGAGCAAGGTTTCAGAAACTGTGTTTTAGCAATTGAGAAAAACTGTAACCATGGACAAGAGCTTGTTTAAATGATGTACTCTACAACAGACTGCGTTTGGACAGTTCCTGCCTCAGAACAGAACTTCTCGCTGTGGGAAGGGGAAGTTCAGCTCAGGCGTTACAGGGACGCTGTGTTTAACTTCACCACATTAGCAGTAAATGTCAGTGTGTTACGCCAGCAGAGAGAGTTATGTCTCGATCTCCACGGACTGAAGAACGCCTGTTATCTTTGAACAACTCCTGGTCGAGGACTTTGAATGGTGTGTGAATCCCTGAATGAGGTCAAGAGACTCGTACTGTACTGCTGTCACGACTGCACACACACATGACCTACACACAGCTGAGGGTTTATGAGCTATTGTTCTCTGCTGTCGTAAACACTGAGTCTTCTGCATACGTGATCAGAACGACTCCAACAGTGAACCTCGGGTGAACACACACACACACACACACACACACACACACACACACACACACACACACACATCAGATCACACCCGCATCAGTCAATATTATAAACACTAGAGTTCATTCGTTAGACTCTACAGAGGAACATGGAGAACACAGAATCCAGAGCATGCAGTTACAGGAAAAAAGTATATTGTAACAAATACAAATTTTGCAATTATGTAAAAAATTATAGTAATGACAGCGTACAGTAGTGAGGTGAATAAAGTGTACACTGTACGCACTGCACGTGTAGTGTTGTACTGGATATTGAACAGTAGGCCTATTGAATGTGTGTATATTGAGCACTGATACTGTGATGATACCGCGACCCACTGCAGAGGCCACACAGGTTACAGTCAGACTCTAGAAGATCATCATGTTACAGTCACTCAGAAGAGCCAGAGAGAGATCCCTCCTCATGTGTTCATGTTGATCCGGCCGGAGGAGTTTCTCCTCATCTCAGACTCTCTGCAGGAGAAGAGGAAAACCCTGAAGCAGATCCAGCCTCGACAACACTATACACACACTCTTCCTCATCCTCCTCTTCATCCTCGTTCACCTCCTCTTACACACACACACTCTTCCTCATCCTCTTCCTCCTCTCCCTCTTATATTGTTTCCTTCCATTGTCGGTATCAACATTAGTGCAACATTTTGAGTCAGCACTGAAACCTGAACGGACTTGTATTTTGTACAGTTGGTTTGATCACATCATCAGAAATAAATGTGAACAATTTTGAGTCGTTGTGTGTAAACGATGACAACTGTGTTGCAGTTGTGTTTAACTTTCGCCTGCCTGTGCTTAGCGCTTTAAAACATAAGTGCATACAGTGCGAAATGTGTTTTAGTGAGTTAGAATGTGTTCGGAGTTCTGAAAAAAGAGTTCATGAGATTTGCAAACAGTGTTTTAACGACCTGAACTCGTTTAATGTTTTACAGAAACAAATTGGTTTAGAATATTGAGTATTTGGTTTAGATAATGGGGTTTAGTGTTTTAGCAATTCAGAAAAACTGTATATATATATACTGTATAAAGAATTAATTTTGCTATTCATTTTTTCAGTTTACAGATTTTTACAATCTCTAGGACACATTTCAATTCAGTTCACATTTATAATTAAAGCGTTTTTCACAATACACACAGTTCCAAAGCAGCTTTATAGAACTGTCCATATTACAATTTAGAGTGATCTGTTATCAAAGGAAAATACTTTACAATAATGTATTTGTATTCAGTGGCGGCTCCTGCAAAATCTCTCGGGGGGGGGGGGGGGGGGGGTATGGGGGGCAAATGTTTGGATGATTGATAAGGATAAGGTCCACCCATGCAATGGATAAATGAACAGCTTAAGCATGTAAAGGCAACTTCACTACTTTACAGTTTTTTTCGATTGCTAAACGACAGTGAGCAGAACTGGAGCTACATGTGCTAAACTCTCACTCCAGTCTGCACTACCAGCAGTCACCTGAGCTCAGGCCCGGAGTGGGTAATCGGGAGAATCGGGAGAATTCCCGGTGGGCCGCTTCACTTTTGGGCCGGTCGAGGAACTATTTTTTTTTTTTTTTTTTTTTCTTCACATTTCAATGTCACGTTAGTTACATGGGCTACACACGTTTCGCATTCTGACACCGCAGCGCGCAGCCTCTGCATGGTTTGTACCCTGTGAGGGAGTTCTCCCCTCCCCTCCGATAGAGTTGGTTGGGTTAGTCCGTCTTTTCCAAAACGTTTTCTCAGGTAGGCTACCGGGGCACCACCGGCGCCTACCGAAAGCTGGGCCGGCCCTACCGTAACGGTATCGTCAGGGAGGATGGATGGGAGGAAGAGGCCAGGAGGTATGGAAGCTTTGTTTCCGCCACAGAATAAAACATTTTAAAAGATAATTGCGACTTTTTATCTCACAATTGCGAGTTTACATCTCGCAATTCTGACTTTATTTCTCAGAATTGCGATATATAAAGTCAAAATTGCGTGAAATAAAGTTGCAATTGCGTGTTATAAAGTCAGAATTGCGAGATATAAATTCAGAATTGTATGAAATAAAGTCGCAATTGCTTATAAAGTCAGAACTGCGTGAAATAAAGTAGCAATTGCTTATAAAATCAGAACTGCAAGATATATAGTCAGAATTGTGTGATATAAAGTCGCAATTGTGTGTTATAAAGTCAGAATTGCGAGATATAAAGTCAGAATTGTGTGAAATAAAGTCGCAATTGCTTCTTATAAAGTCAGAATTGCAAGATATAAAGTCAGAACTGCGTGAAATAAAGTTGCAGTTGCTTATAAAGTCAGTACTGCAAGATATAGAGTCAGAATTGTGATATAAAGTCACGCTATAAAGTCAGAATTGCGAAATATAAAGTCAGAATTGTGTGAAATAAAGTCGCAATTGCTTATAAAGTCTAAGTGAATTATTATTTAACCTTTACATTATTTGTTAACCCATGGTATTAATACAAACTACACAATAGTAAGAGCTGAACTGTTGCTTCATTTATCCAATTTAGAAAAAGTGCTAATTTGGAATTCCACCATGGAAAAAGTGGGCCGGTCTTGGGCCTGAAACTCCCGGGCTGAAAAGTGGCCCCACTCCGGCCCTGCCTGAGCTACACAGTTCACATCACCTGCACAACTCACTCAGAGCAACACAACTCTAACACACGGCTCACAACAGGCTCAGCCAAACACTACACACAACCCTCACTGAGATCACACACACTGGCACTCAGAACACACTGAGATAACACACACACTGGCACTCAGAACACACTGAGATAACACACACTGTCACTCAGAACACACTGAGAGTAAAAACACTAGCATCAAACACCAATACAGAAAATACAAACTTTTCATCTTTACAGTTTGAACAATTTCAGTGACTTCATACAAAGTAATATTTTCTTCAAAGAAAAGAGTGACATTCTTTCACATGATTTATTTATTTTTTTAGAACATAACAATTCTTTAAGGTAAATGAAAATTAGCAGTTTGCTTCAATAGTCTGTAGTAATTTACGGAATTACAGTAATGAGAGAAAAAAAAGGTAGAAACTAAAAGTACATACTGTAATTCGAACAAATAATTGAGGGGCCAATCCTGCCTCTCTCTAGCATCAGGCCACAGGTGTTCATCAACATCAGTTCCCATCAAAACCCGTCTTCCTTGTTCCATTTCCAAAATTAGTCTTTCTGAGCTCTACCTATATATATATGTGTGTGTGTGTGTGTGTGTGTGTGTGTGTGTGTGTGTGTGTGTGTGTGTGTGTGTGTGTGTGTACTAACAAGTCTAAAGCAAGACACCTGCTCAGCCTCTCAGCTGAAATGGCAGTCGGCAGTCGGCAGTGTCTGAAAGGCACAAGGCTGAACTCTATTCTGTTTTGAGTGTGTGGTTCACAGTTTTGACAGCAGTGTGTTAGCATATGAACAAAGTGCTGTAAATCCACAGTGTTGTGCAGGTTGTGGTTAAAGTCATGGGATAAGTGTGTAGAGTTTTGAAAACTGTGTTCAAGCAATGAAAGACGAGCTAGAGTTTGGTCCACATGAACTGCTGCTGTGCAGACTGTAGAGTTTTGCACATGTGACTCCGGTTGTGCCCACTGTCCTTTAGCAATCGAAAAAAACTGTAATACACTGCTTACTTATACTGAAATTTTGCTCTTCTCTCTTTCAAAGTAGCAAAGTGATCAATTACTCTCTCATTGAAAGCAGCATGTTCTTGACTAGTTCCCTCTCCATGGAAAGCATAGCCAGTGCATTCAGACGATAGAGTTAACTGCGTTCGCCATGACGGTGTTCAAGTTCAACTGGCCTCAACTGGCGACATGTCCTAACAGTCTCTCTCACACTCGCTCTCGTTCTCTTTTTTATTTTTATTTTTTTAATCACATTTGATAAAGATATTAAAGTAGTGTTTAATTTTTTCTTGTTGTTCAAATTCAAAATTGTTTTCAAATATTATTTGTCACTTAATCTTAAAGATTTTTAATAGTGTATGTTTGTTCCCACCAATCGCTGCACAAGTTAAGGATATGTATGATGACGCAAGCACGAGCCCATAGAGAATGCACAGGGGGTGATCTTTCATAAAACACTGAAGCTTCCCCGGGCGCCGCCGTTGATTAGCGGACCCCCACCTGCTGTTAGCATCCCATTGACTCCCATTCGTTTTGGCGTCACTTTGACAGCGAATAACTTTACATCTGAGGCGTTTAAAGACTCAATTTGTCCATTATTTATTTCTAAAGAAACACGAAAATGTACAAAAGGCTCCATTACCTTGTATCTTGTGTTATGGCCCCGTAGAAGCAGTTTTTGTAAAAATAGTCTAACGATTGCGTCATAACACACGACTCTCTGTCGCACAGTAGAGAGATTACCGTATGGACAGGAGGAGGAGCTCGCGGGCGATCGGGGGGACGTCGAGGCAAAATGACAATATAATTAATCAGAATACTTAGCAAAAGTTTCTCCTGCTCCTCGCTCATGGACAGCTCCTACTCACGCTCTCCGTCTCTGCGAGATTCGGAAGGGAATGATTCAGGTTTCTCTTGCACAGCTACTAGAAGACAGACGGGTTGCTCACGTCACATCTACGTCGTCGAGCTCAGTGTGAGTCTGCGCAGTACGCTCCGCCATCAGGAAGAAGAGCTTCTAATTGACTTCACCTTTCTCTGTTGAAGTCTATGGGGTCGTTGTGTCCATTTCTTTTACTGTCTATGAGAATGCATTGCAGTGCCTGCAGTTCGAAAAAAAACATCTTTGAATGTAAGTCTATGGGAACACTCTGGGCGATTCTCAGCCACAGTGAAATCGCCCAAAAAGAGGCGGTACTCCACAGAACGTGACATGGCGCTGATTGGACTATATCCAGAGGCAGAACATACAGTGACGGCTAGCGTAACCCTGTGGTTGAATGAGATTGTGAATGTGATTGAAAAAGTCCCTTTCACACTTTGGTGGTGCGTCGCCCAATCGCCCTAATGAAGAAACCGCCCCTGTTTGTATTAATGTCTTATTTAATATATTAACAAACATGAACTAACAATGAGCAATACATTTGTTACAGTATTTATTAATCTTTGTTAATGTTAGTTCATATTAATCCAGATGTTCACAGTGCATTCAAGCGTAACTCTCGCCAAAATGCAACCTAGGCTCTTTTTGTTAATCTACCGGAGGCAAACTTTCGTGTAAAAGCATGATTAGAATGGAAACGCCACTTTTAAGTTTGACCGTATTTTCGTTTTTGGTTAAATTGTCTTTTGAATGGGAGTGCTTGGGGCACTGCAGTGATGGCATCAAAATTCACTATTTCTAAAACACTAAGAAGGCTCGACACAACATGAAACTGTGCTGAAGTGTCACCAGCGGCTCTACACATGAACTCCAGCACTGAGAACAGTGTGTGTGTACACAGAGTTTACTAAAGAGAGAGGGTTTGAACAACTCAGCTGTTGTGGTTTCCGGCCGGTCAGTCAAAAGTAGTCGATCTCCGAATGCGAATGAACCGACTCTGAAGTTTAGTATTGTTTCTTATATGAGGATCCTTTTTCAAATACAAGGTCAATATTGATTTTCACTAACGACAAAACAACAAATTTTCCATGAATTTATATGGAACTGAGCTTTAGGAGCTTTCCATCTTTACTCTGCATTCGAACATACGGTCAAACTTAAAAGTGGCGTTTGCATTCTAATCATGCTTTTAAACGAAAGTTTGCCTTGGGTAGATTCACAGAGTTACGCTTTAACTAATGTTAACAAATACAACCTTTGATTTGAATAATGTATTAGTAAATGTTGAAATGAATTTTAACTAAGATTAATAAATGCTGAAGAAGTATTGTTAATTCTTAGTTCATGTTAACTAAGGTAGTTACAGTTTTTTTCAACTGCTTACACACAAAATCCTTACTTGTCACACAAATTCTGAAACCTGACACTCAAACACTAGAAACACACACCAAATCTGCAAAACCAGACACTAATTCTCGGCCTTCGACTTTTCACAAACACTTTTTGCACACAAATCTCTTTGTAACACACAACAATCTGACAGGAAGTCTCTTGATTTCCTTTTTCAAACACACCTCTCAAAACAGCACATTAATTCATCAGAGCCTCACACACACTCCTCACACACACACTCACACACACTCCACACATGTGCAAACACCAGCCGATCAGGGCTTTAGAATAGGCCTATAAATTATGTTTGGTTCCTGTCCAAATAAACATGGTTGACGTGTTTCTTTTCCTTCGGACTGTGTAATACTGTATTCACAACCACAAACGCTTACAGTAAAACAATAAACAGTTTGTTTTCAATCTTGCTTTCGTGTTTACCGTGAATTTTTCAACATCTCTCTGCAAGTTACTTTCAACCTTGTACAGAAATGTACACAGGAGTTCATTAAAGAAGAGCTTTAGGTTTTGAATAACATATGATATATCCAAAAATATAATATTATGCCAAAGATGTTTGCAAAATAAGACAAATGTTCACTTTTGAGATGGGTTTTCTCTCATCCCTCATGAAAAAGAAGTTTATTCAAGTGTTCTATTAGTATACTTCTTCTAAACTAAAAATAAGAAAGTATACTTTCAGTCTACATTTTATATACTTCTCAAAAATATACTTTATGTAGGCTACTTCACAGAAATATACTTAAAATTACACTTAAGTGCACTTGAGTCTTAAATACACTTAAGTCTTATGAAACTTACATTGTTTGAAAATATTGATTAGAATATTGATATAAAACAGATATGTTTCTAATTCTGCATATCTGAATTTGTGTGTAGGCTAGTCCACTGGTAGTACACATAGGAATTTACTCTAATTCTACTTTTCCCCTCCATTGACTGAATTTTCCAGCTATCCATGTTTTCACTGGTTTAAGGTAGGGGGCGCTATGACACTTCTTCTAGTATAAAATCTCCGGATCAAAACACAGGAGAAGAAGAAGCTGAAACAAGTGATAGAAGTTTGCTCACTCAAATGTAAAATAACGTGATCATCAAACATTAAACAGCGTGTAAATCAAAACTGCTTAATGTTACCAAATAAAATGTCGAACCCATGAAGAGAAAACGACTGAAGCGTTGGTGTTGATGGACTCGATCTGCTCCACCTGTGTTTGATCATCGTTCTGGATCTGCTCAAGGCGTAGTCTTCGACAAAAATGTGATTTTCTCAAATTTTTTGTTTAAAATGTTTTTCAAGTATAAAAATGATCTACTGTAGATTTGAACAGTATAGGCCTACTGCAAGTGCAAAAATAATATATGAATAGTAAACTATAAGTATAATGTTATGTTCACTTCAAGAAAACTTTCAAGTATACTTGCAGTATAAACTACTAAACTAGTAGTTTACTGAGAGGACACTTCAGTGTGTACTTTCATAAACTAAACAATGTACTACTTGTATTAAAATAGTAAACTACTAGTATACTTATAAGTTCACTTGTAGTACAGATTACAAATGAGAAACCTAGTTGTGTACTTAAAGCTTACTACTGTTACACTTATAGTACACTTAAACATATAATTTTATATACTAAAAGGGGGCCAATTTAGTCCCAAGCAGTATTGAAATAGTACACTTACAAGTTTACTACAAGTACACATTGATATTAGTATACTTACTACATAAAGTATACTTAAAAATATACTTGAACATTACTTAAGTATACTTCATAAAATGAGCTTGAAGTACACTTCTTTTTCGTAAGGGATATTTTGAATGCAGAGCTTCATTGAGATGTGAGGCATTTTGCATTTTGTGTGTGCAAGTCTTGGATTTCTATGTAAAGTTTTGGGGGGGAAGTTCAGGCATTGTTCAGAGTAGCATAAGCCCGATAAGGGAGGATTAAAGGAAAAGGAAAGAATTTTTTTTTATATATAATTTTTTTATGAGGTTAAGTGCTAACGGAAGACATGGATTTTGAATGTTGTCAGGGATTCTGCATTCCGGATGAGGGTGGGGAGATCATTCCACCAGCAGGGACCCCGTGAATGAGAATGTTCTGGAGAGTGATTGTGTGGCTCTCTGTGATGGAACCACGAGACGTCGCTCGTTGACCGATCGTAGGCTTCTGGTAGGGATGTAGACTCGTAGGAGTGAGTGAAAGTAGGAGGAGCTGAGCCTGTGATAGATTTACATTTACATTTATTCATTTAGCTGACGCTTTTATCCAAAGCGACTTACAATAGCTATATATGTCAGAGGTCGCACGCCTCTGGAGCAACTAGGGGTTAAGTGTCTTGCTCAAGGACACATTGGTGTCTCACAGTGGATTCGAACCCGGGTCTCTCAGACCAAAGGCATGTGTCTTATCCATTGCGCCACACCACCCCTATAGATAGATCTGTAAGCAAGCGTCAATGTCTTGAGCTTGATGCGAGCAGCGAGAGGTAGCCAGTGCAGAGAGATGAGCAGAGGAGTGACGTGTTGAAGACGAGACGAGCTGCAGCGTTCTGGATCATCTGTAGAGGTTTGGTTGCACATGATGGAAGTCCGGCCAGAAGAGCATTGCAGTGATCAAGCCTAGAGATGACCAGGGCCTGGACGAGGAGTTGGGTTGCATGCTCAGTTAGGAAATGAATCAGAGACTTACGGTCAGGGATCGGATTCTTGTTATAACATTTCAATTTCTATTTGTTTCTATTTATGGATTCCTGATTTTAAAATATTCAAGTGCAAGAAGATGCACTCGTCTCTCATTTTGTGCGCGAATACTAAATTCAATTGAGTCCTCTTGCGCTTTAACTGACAAATACACACAAAATGACCTGAATAACTTTTGTAACTTTAATAAGTATTAATGAAAAATGTTTGTCCCGCACTAATGTCCAATAGTGTTGTCAATGTAGCGTCAGCATTAGCACATCGCTCGCGCGAAAATCCAAACTCAGCGTCATTGACAGCTAACGGTGCGCTTGGTGCTAACCCGATTATCACCGCTAACAATCACTATACTCGTTCCAGCTTACTTTCATGCTATGCTATGCTAGCTGTCATTCAATGATAAACAGACTCCATTAACTACAATAGGAGCGCTGTTGCTATACTATGCGTTTGACGGGTTGAAACTTGATGTCTGACAGGCGAGAGGGCACAAGCTGTTTTTGATCTAACGTTTCAAAAATGAATATATAAGTTTGTCATGTTATGAGCTGGAACAGCGTGTTGATGCCAGTTTCCTTCACACAGATTTTCAGAGGCTGCTCTTGCTGTTCCACGTCCTAAAACCTTTACTAAATGTTTGGAATATTTTATGATTGAAAAAGAAATATTGTGTAACTGTACTATATATAACCTAGATTTTAGAGTGCATTTTTATTATTTAACATGAAAAACTTTCAATATCAAATTCACTGACCCAACACTGTCAAAAAACAACCCAGCAAATGGGTTAATGTATAAAACCAAAACAAGCTCGCTAAAAATCCCCCAGCATGTGTTGTGTCCAACACTGACCCAGCGCTGGGCTGCAGGAGCGCCTAGCGTGAGTTAGCCTAGCGCTCTCTAGCGCGACGCAGAACACACGCCGTGGCCCTGGTGGAGAACCCTGATCTAGGCTATACTTTATTTATTTAACGGAAACTAAGCTGTGCTATTTTGAATTTGATTAGGCCAATTTTTGATTTCTTGAACTTTGTTCAGTTGTATTTATTTTGCTTATTTGTTCTTATTTTATTACTGACTGTTAACTTGTCTTTAACAATGTTTGAAATATATATTAAGTCCAGTTGTTTTTGCTGGTACTTTGTTCCAGCCATGAGCGAGTTCCTCGTGTAACTGTTCTCGCTGATGATTTTTGTTCAGCTGTAACAACATATTTAGCAAAAAGACACTGTATGTTTGAGATCTAAACGTTTGACTTTTCTAGAAGACTTTTCCTCAAGCTAAAACCAAGAGTGTTCATTGCTTGTAGCTAAAACGAAGACACTAGGCCTGTACTTTAAAGCTGAACTGGAGACACGTTTGGTCTGCTAAATGCAGTTCAAAGTAAGATTAATCCAGTTTTTAAATGTCTCACTTCACTTGAAAATGAACATTCTGTTAGTATTTCCTCACGCTCAAGTTGTCTCAAACCTGTATGATTTATATTTCTTCTGCTGAACACAGAGGAAGATATTTTGAAGAATGTTTGATGGACCCCATTGACCTCCATAGCATTTTTTTTCCAACCATTGAGGTCAATGGGGTCCATCAAACATTCTTCAAAATATCTTCCTCTGTGTTCAGCAGAAGAAATATAAATCATACAGGTTTGAGACAACTTGAGCGTGAGGAAATACTTTGGTAAATAGGTAAATATGTTCTGTGAATGGAGGAAAAACTAAATGTATATTAAAGGAATACATATAGGTCCTACATGAAATAAATGTTTTACTTAAATACAGATTAACAAAACAAAATAAAAATGATTTACGGGTTTAAATGAGCTTTTGAATCCCAGATGTTCAATGTGGTCTAAACCTGGTCTTGTTAAACATTTGCATTCATTATTTCAGTGCAGCTTTTCACATGAACATTACACACTAACTCTAAAGCCTTTATTGCACAGATCAGTTAAAGATGCGGTGAGATGTCTGGTGATAAGCCAGTGATCCTCAGTTCCTCCTAACCCTCATGCCTCAGGACATTGCTCTCAACCGTCAGCATGGCCAGTCCCAGGCCGAGGCAGCTTGGGTTTCTTGTAAAGCACGTGACTTTATCTCATCAGTAATGCTGCAATACTGAGCGTGACCAGCCGGAGCCGCCACTGAGAGGAAACACGGGCATTTACAAGAAATCCCTGAGCTCAGAGGAATTCACCCCGATTCCCTGGATGACATAACCATCATAACTCTGCGTGACACCCGTCTTATCATAAAACAATAAAGAGATCCAACGTGTGTCTAACAGAGCTTCAGTGTGAGGTGCTGGAGAAGTGTTCGCTGCTGTATGAAGCTCACACACACACACATCTGAGCTGGGAAATAACACTAGTTTCCAAGAGGAAGCTTCGGACTGTGGATTCCACATCACATGCATCCACACACACACCGCATGTGGAAGTGTGTATGCGGTAGTGGCGGTAGCGCTTCGACAAACATCACACCAGAGAGATTGAGCAACTCAACCTGTGCTCTTTCATCCCATCAACCTCTTTATTACACACCATGATCTATAACACACTGCAGACGTGAACCACTGTAAAGAGCGATGGAGGAAATGTGGTATAGACAGCTCTGAAACAAGTTTAGTGACTGGCGTAATATTGTGTGTGTGTGTGTGGTTATACCAGTCGTCTTATCTCAGACCGGCTGATGGCTGACGATGGGAGCTTAGCAGTTGTTTTCTTCAATCTTGTGTGTGATTTCAATCAGAAGTATTACAATGCCATTATAAAAGCATGACCTTTAAGCCCAGAAGCCGCACACCCGGTCTCCAGAATCAGTGTGTTTGCTGTCGTCTATCCCACTGCACCCTCAGACAGCAGATGTGTTGATTCCCTCATATTGTCTGAAGAGAGCGACTCTGGTGTGAATGTCACTTCGACACCCGCAGGGAAACTCCCACTGTTGTGGCGGAGCGTTACGGGTCATTAAGACCCTGGACATGTTCAGATGTTTAAATGCATTTACAGTTTCAACAACTTTCAGAGTTAAAAGAAGGGCATCGATCAGAGAGTTCCTGTCGCACTGAAGTCTTCTGTAATCTGACCTGACGTGTTTCTGCTCATTCCTCATGCATGCCGCCTTCACTTCCTCCTAGAGTTCCAGAGCAGTGATGATAGCTCTGTGTTATAATGGCATGCATTATGAATATGCTGACAGGCAGGTCATAAACAAAGTAATGCATTTCTTTCATTTAATTAGTAATTATCAGTCAGGTCTATAAACGAAGGCGTTGCGTGTGAATGCCCGTGGAAACGGTGTGTTTTTCACCATGGTAAACATCACAGGGTAAACAACAGTTCAGATGCTGATCTCTCAATGACTGACATACTTAGATATGTTGATCACATCAGATTATGAAACACATTCTTTTAACGAAGCGCATACAGCGCCACCTGCTGGGCACATATGGTAGAAGAATAAACATAACTTTCAAGAACAAATCATCAACATCTAGTAAATAGGCTCACACACACGCGCACACACACGCGCACACACACACACACACACACACACACACACACACACACACATGACAGGCCAGTGATGGCAAACAGTCCTGACACCTGAACCCTGTCTGAAATAATGCTGTCACTTCCAACCAGTGCTTCATATCTGTGTATTACTTCATTACAGAAGCCGTGATGTACTCAGCCAGTCATTAGTATAGTTAGGCCTATTAGTAATCCAGTACAGAACTGATGAAGACTGACGATCTGCCCACAGCCGCTCCACTAACCCCAACAGAAATGGACTGAATTAGAATTAATGTATCATTCTCAAGCAGGGCTGTAACCGGCTCTGGTCCGGCTCTGGTCCGGCTCTGGTCCGGGGTGTATCAATGAAAAATAATAATAAAAAAACCTTTAGTGTCTAGAACTGGTCCTATGCAGTACATTTGTCTCTTCTTCTTCTTCTTTTAGATGACGTACGAACTGTGTGCCGTCACTGCTGTGGAGGAATGTCTTCTCTGTCTTGCAAATGAAGCTCAAAAGTCAGAGTTCCAGAAATCAAAATAAGACTTTATTAAACAAAGCAACGAAGCTGAGACGTCTGCAGAACGCCAGAATCTTCCTCTAGCCAACACACAATTATTATACCTTTTTCTTATCTGTTATTTATTTCGCAATAACCAACGTCTGGTAAGATTCACCCCTCCAGTTTTCCCACCATTGAGTTCTTCATCTTTAAGTTCTACATCAACCCTCCTTCATAGGCTAGGGTTAGGGTTAGGGTTAGGTTAGACGATCAATTCTTCCCAGAGGCAAGACACTTCCCCGTAACACAATGATCTTATTATGATTTTATTATTAATGATCTTACTGGAAAATCCCTGACTGAGCAAAAACTGCTCATCTTGAACTTTAGTCACAGTCACATAGACCCTTATAAGGCCTTAAAAACACATCTGGCTTTTATAGTATTCAAACTATTTCTACAATTGTTTTCTATTGAATAGATCAAATAGTTCAACATTACTGTATCACAGTTGTACAGAACAGGGTTCACAGGTTTGCATTAGAAACCCACCCACTCACTCTCTGTTTACTAGTTTGTCTCGAGTTACTTGTAGATGTTTGAGCTCAGACTGCCCCCTTCTGGACACACACACACACACACACACACACACACACACACACAGACTGACCTCAGTTTAACACAGCGAGTCACTTCAAATGTGCTTATAGAGATTGACAAAGCATTAGAATATTTTCTGCGTACAAAGAAAATAGCGCCAAATACAAAACAAAACAAACAACAACAACAACAACAAAACACCGAATATAACACACCGCTGTACACGTGATCACAGAGTGAATGAGAATGAGGTGGCATCTGGAACGGCACCCGTGACGTCATCACGACCGTTACACGCCTGTCATATGAACTGTTACAGAACTGTAACGCCAAACTGTTACAACGCAAACAATGACTAGCGTAACGTTCCGAATCTGTGCCGATGGAACGCTCGTCGAGCCTCAAATCCAAAGTGAAAAAACAGTGTCGCAAAGTGTTTAGGCCGAATCACTTTCTCTTTCACATTCGCCAACAGACTGATCTGATCGCTATAATACATGAAATTATCAATTCTACACTCATCGATTCTCATCCCAGCAAACGCAGTGCAAAAGAAGACATTTATAAACCATGACATTTAAAAGGCAGTGGTTCTGTTGCGAGGTATTAGTTTGTAATCTAAACACAACGGCGGTCATAAAGAACTGTCATCATGTAGTGTCGTGTTAATATTACAGGTTTGAAACACACGCTTACCTGAAACTCGATTATATCGTTCCCAGAATAAACGCGGGTTGTCCGAGATCGTGATGGACGCGAACAAAAGCACTGCGTTTAAATCCTCTGCGGTTTTACTTTCGCTTTACGGTGAGAAGTGAAGGAGGAGGGCTGATGCTCTGAATCTGTCCATCACACACACACTGGAACACTGTAACACGAGCTGTCAGTGACAGGCGTCTGTGTGTTTCTCTGGGATCTTCTCGTATGGAAGCAGGATTCTTCAATGATATAGAAAACTGCTCTAAAATATTCATTATAAATTCAAACTCATTATAAACTGGGAGAAATATTATATTTGTAATTGTTCATTCTGAATCTGATTTAGTCATAATCCACGTCAAGAATACATTTATCACATGCCAATGATAAACTAACGTTTTACTCGTAAAAAAACTAGCATTTTTTTTTTTTTGCCATATTCTAATAGCACTAAGTGCAATTTGCGATAGATACTGTATTTACAGTGAAAACTTTCGAGTGTAAGCATCAGTTTTTCTTTGCATCAGAAAAAGCTTTATAACCAAGTTAACTTTTCGTGTTACTAAAGCTTCCAGTGCATACAAATACAACAAGACACACAGTGATAAACATTTTTTTATTATGAACATATATTATAGTATTATGAACAATATGAATAATATCATAGTTTAGAGTTTACAAAGATATTGCACTAAGAAGTAGAGTATTGATCACCTACAGGCGTTTAACTGTTCGAGAGGGAAACGGCCCGTGGAAAGAAGCTGTTTCTGTGTCCAGATGTGTCTGTGTCCAGATGTGTCTGTGTCCAGATGTGTCTGTGCCCAGATGTGTCAGTGTCCAGATGTTCCTGTGTCCAGATGTGTCTGTGTCCAGATGTTCCTGTGTCCAGATGTTCCTGTGTCCAGATGTTCCTGTGTCCAGATGTTCCTGTGTCCAGATGTTCCTGTGTCCAGATGTGTCTGTGTCCAGATGTTCCTGTGTCCAGATGTTCCTGTGTCCAGATGTGTGAGTGTCCAGATGTTCCTGTGTCCAGATGTGTCTGTGTCCAGATGTTCCTGTGTCCAGATGTGTCTGTGTCCAGATGTTCCTGTGTCCAGATGTTCCTGTGTCCAGATGTGTCTGTGTCCAGATGTTCCTGTGTCCAGATGTGTCTGTGTCCAGATGTTCCTGTGTCCAGATGTTCCTGTGTCCAGATGTGTGAGTGTCCAGATGTTCCTGTGTCCAGATGTTCCTGTGTCCAGATGTTCCTGTGTCCATATTTTCTTGTGTCCAGATGTTTCTGTATCCAGATGTTCCTGTGTCCAGATGTGTCTGTGTCCGGATGTTCCTGTGTCCAGATGTGTCTGTGTCCAGATGTGTCTGTGTCCGGATGTTCCTGTGTCCAGATGTGTCTGTGTCCAGATGTTCCTGTGTCCAGATGTGTCTGTGTCCAGATGTTCCTGTGCCCAAATGTGTCTGTGTCCAGATGTGTCTGTGTCCAGATGTTCCTGTGTCCAGATGTGTCTGTGTCCAGATGTTCCTGTGTCCAGATGTGTGTGTGTCCAGATTTTCCTGTGTCCAGATGTGTCTGTGTCCAGATGTTCCTGTGTCCAGATGTGTCTGTGTCCAGATGTGTCTGTGTCCAGATGTGTCTGTGTCAAGTCACTCACTTATATTTGTATAGCGCTTTTTACAATACAGATTGTATCAAAGCAGCTTCACATTTTTTTGCGGTGCTGCAGTGGGCCTGAAACCGGTGTTGCGACTGAACACCGTGTAACACCGGTAACACCGACTATCGTGCCAAGCCCATCGTCCACCCTAAGTAAGGCAGATCAATAATATTGTTGAATATTAAATGTCCCCAACTAAGCAAGCCAAAATCCAAGGCAACAGTGGCAAGGAACCAAAACTCCATTAGTGACAGAATGGAGAAAAAAACCTTGGGAGAACCCAGACTCAGTCGCTCAGTTCTCCTCTAGCCAACGAGCGAACAGTGTATGATTATGATCCAGGCAGCATTACAGGTCAGAGGTCAGATTGGTCGTGTCGATGAGGCCTTCACAGGGCTGATGAGGCTGGCGCTTTAGGGATACGTCATAGATGGATCCAGGTGCAGATCCACCATCTGATCTGGATACAGCCGGGATCCAGCTCACTTCAATAAGCAGGGAGAGACTGGTTGACACTTCAGGACTGCGTTGTCGTCGCGTCCAGGCACAGGTCCTTCATCAGATCTGGATACGGCCTGGATACGGCCTGGATCCGCGGACTGCAGTAAACCCTGGATAAACAGAGAGACTAATATTAACGTAGATGCCATTCTTCTTATGATGTAACAAGTACATCAGGATTTATGGGAAGTGTTCCCGGTTCCAGCTGACCTAATCTATGCAGCCTAATATTGAATTATAGAAGTATGTGTCTGCTTCCCGGACAATGGTAGGAAGACTGTTCCAGAGTTTTGGTGCTAAATAGGAAAAGGATCTCCCGCCAGCAGTGGATTTAGATATTCTAGGTATTATCAACTGGCCGGAGTTTTGAGATCGCAATAGACGTGACGGACTATAATGCGTTAAGAGCTCGCTCAAGTACTGCGGAGCTAACCCATTCAGTGCTTTGTAAGTGATCAGCAATATTTTAAAATTGATGCGATGTTTAATAGGGAGCCAGTGCAGTTTTGACAGAACCGGGCTAATATGGTCATACTTCCTGGTTCTGGTAAGAACTCGAGCTGCTGCGTTTTGGACCAGCTGTAGTTTGTTTATTAAGCGTGCAGAGCAACCACCCAGTAGAGCATTACGTAAGGGTTAATGTATAGAGAGGCGGTCGTTATAGCGAATAACAACCCCGACAGGCTGAACAGGTCTTGAATCAGCCTGAAGGGGTTGTTATTCGCTATAATGACCGCCTCTCTATACATTATCCCGCTTATTACATGGCTACCTACAAAATAAATAAATAATTTGACACGAATTATTGATTTAAAAAGGAGTTTATTGATTTAAAAACGATTGTATTGCTTCCGCCAAAGAAAATAGTCCGTTCCGTGTCCATAGCAACGCGCTGTTTTTCATGGCAACGGTCTGTTATACTTCGCAGCGGTCTGTTATCAAGAAATAACAGACCACATTCTACATTGGAATTCAGCCAAGCCATGTAATAAAATAATCTAGCCTTGAGGTCATGAACGCATGAACTAATTGTTCCGCATTTGTCAATGAGAGCATATGACGTAATTTAGATATATTATCAAGATGGAAAAATGCGGTTTTACAGATACTAGACACGTGACTTTCAAATGAAAGATTGGTATCAAAGAGCACACCCAGCTTCCTAACCGACGACAAAGACTTAAAGGAGACATATCATGCTTTTAAATTGTTCCTTTTTACATATAAATCATACATTTGTAGTCTATATAAAGTGGAACTGCAATGCTTGGGTCTGAATTCCTCATTATTATAGCTCCACAGGCCCCTTTTCTACCCCTTTTCTGATGTGCGTCTGAGAGCAACTCGTTTTGGTGCGGTCTCTTTAAATCAGGGGTCACCAAACTTTTTTCTCTGGGGGCCACATTATCGTTCCTGACTGTGATGGGGGGCCGGGGCCGGGTCAGATATAACATAGAATTGTATGACCAAGACCAAAATGACCACCAGCAGGCCTCATTGTGTAGTAGAGATTACTAGCCTGGCACAGCCATCCACACTACTATATCCACACTACTATATCAACACTTGATTCCTGGCACATATTTGTTTATCTTTACTAGTGGTTTGCAAAAGTTGTAATCGAGTCTTCACACTTTGTTTTATTTAAAGTTATTCTTCACAAATAATCGTTGGTCCACTGTTCTTTGAAAACTCTGCACTCTCTTTTAGGGGTGGAACGGTACACAGAAGTCACGGTTCGGTTCATACCTCGGTTCAGACATCACGGTTGGGTTCATACCTCGGTTCAGACATCACGGTTGGGTACAATGAAGGGAAAAGCAAAACAAAAATGCAGAAGGCTTGTGCATATCTCAGGCTGGACCACCAAAAGAAAAATAAATGTCTTAAGCCTTGTATTTTTTTTTTAAGTAAGTTTTATTAATAAAGTAAAGGCATAGAACCAGTTTATTTGTAGTGCACTGACAATAGTTTTATATTAGTTCATTAATTTAATTAATAAAAATACCTTGATATGTTTGGTAATTGTACCTGAATTAATTGAAAATTAATCTGCTACATTTCAGATTAATATATTTGTTTCATTAAAAATGTCATTAACAGTAACTTAAACACTTTGCAGTTTGAATGATGTCCTGCATAAACTAAATGATGGAGTATGTTTTTATGTTTCCACTGTTCGATCGCGGCCGCGCCACACACACACACACACACACACACACACACACAAACAAATATAAGTAAACACTTTACGACTTTCCGATTGCACCCACACCTCTCTCTCAACATATTCCAGCATTGCAATCTTTACACCGCAGCCTGCTTCAGAGCTTCAGAGCTAAAGCGGAGCTACAGATTAGGTGTCCCTAAGAATCCGCGTATCTAACAGTAGTTCCGCATTACATTAATTAAATTGCACGCAAGTTTTATTTATTTTTATACCGTGTATTCTCCGTGTAAATGTATGCACCAAACTGTGACGCCCGTACCATGACGTACCGTCCATGACGACTTTTGGGGATTGCCTCATAGGGCCTGTTCAAGTAGTGGGGGGCAGAGGGGCTGGGGGGCCAGTCAAAGGGGGGTGGCGGGCCTGAGTCGGCCCGCGGGCCTTAGTTTGGTGACCCCTGCTTTAAATACAACTGAGACACTTCATACCCCGCCCCCTCTCCAGGTTGCAGAGGTTCAACTCCACCCCGTTCGGCCATTTTTGTAGTTTGATAGCAGAGATACGATGATCTAGCGGCACAGAAACTTTTTATCCACATGTTATTAACAAAATGTCAACAACGGAAGACTTGTCCAGCCAGCCTTACATGTTTGAGCCAGAGTCGGAGCCGGAGCGAGATGAAAATGAAGACGAAGACGAACCTGCAGAACAACGTCTTCATATGGATGTATCGCAATGGTGTGTACTGTATTTACACATGAAACTTTGGTCTTCTGACCTTTTACCACCGTGTTGATTTATTTTGATTAATATGTGCGAGGGAGAGAGAGCAAGACAGCGTCTAGTTTGGAGACGGTGTCTTGTTTACACTTTTGCCTCTCTGAAGAGAGAGAGTGTGCGCGCGCGCGTTACTGGGTCTCTCTGCTCGTTCTTTCAGTTAAACATGCGCCCTGTCACAAGCGCGGCAGTTCATCTACATTAGACGGTGTAATGAAGTGTGTGGGTTACTACATCCAACAACCGAACATTTTAACTTACCCTCTCGTAACTTCTGCATCCTTTAGCTTGGACTACAAAATTGCAGCGAGAAATAAAAATGGCGGATTGCTCGAAGTGTTGGGCCGGAAGTCAATGTCCTTATTTGGCCGTTCCGCTGCAAATACTGTGACGTAATAGTTCACAAAACGTCATAGATAACAGAAAAATCGGAACAGTTTGAAAAATATGACCAAAACAGAATATAAAGATATCAACGAAGCACCTGAAAAGAATAATTTCAACTTTTCTGTACTTCTAAACACTCCAAATATACAACAAAATGCATTTAAGGGCTAAAAAAGTTTTAGCATGATATGTCCCCTTACAGAGCAGCCATCAAGTGTTAGACAGTATTCTAGATTATTACGTGAGGAAGTTTTTTGTCCAATAATTAGAATCTCTGTTTTTTCAGAATTTAGTAGTAGGAAATTACAAGTCATCCAGTTTTGACAGCTATGCATTCCGTTAATTTTGTGAACGGTCCTAGTACTGAGCCTTGTGGTACGCCATACTGAACTTGTGATCGATGAGACATCTCATCATTTACTGCTACAAACTGATAACGGTCAGATAAGTATGATTTAAACCATGCTAGTGCATTTCCCGTAATGCCAACATAATGTTCTAATCTATTTAAAAGAACGTTGTGGTCGATGGTGTCAAATGCAGCACTAAGATCGAGTAACACTAATAGCGAGACACAACCACGATCGGATGATAAGAGCAAATCATTTGTGACTCTAATGAGAGCTGTTTCGGTACTATGGTACGGTCTAAATCCGGACTGGAAATCCTCACTGATATCATTTCTTTCAAGAAAGGAACACAGTTGTGAAGATACTGCTTTTTCTAATATCTTTGACAGAAAAGGTAGATTCGAGATCGGCCTGTAATTGACTAATTCTGAAGGATCAAGTTGCGTTTTTTTAACAAGCGGTTTAATCATAGCCAGCTTAAAGTTTTTTGGTACGTATCCTAGAGACAAAGATGAATTAATGATATTAAGAAGAGGATCTAGGACCTCTGGAAGTATTTCTTTCAGTAGCTTAGTCGGTATAGGGTCTAACATACATGTTGTAGATTTAGATGATTTAACGAGTTTAGTAAATTCTTCCTCTCCTATAGCAATGAATGTCCAGACGTCTCTCTCAGACGTTCCTGTGTCCAGATGTTCCAGTGTTAAGATGTTCTTGTGTGTCTCACACACACACACACACACACACACACACACACACACACACACACACACACACACACACACACACACACACACACACACACACACACACACACACACACACACACACACTCTCTCTCTCTCTCTCACACACACACACACACACACACACACACACACACACACACACACACACTCTCTCTCTCACACACACACACACACACACACACACACACACACACACACACACACACACACACACACACACACACACTCTCTCTCTCTCTCACACACACACACACACACACACACACACACACACACACACACACACACACTCTCTCTCTCACACACACACACACACACACACACACACACACACACACACACACACACACACATTTGATTTCTTTATTTGAATCCACCAATCAAATTTCTTACAGAAAGGATTCAAATATTCTCAGAGATAACACAGCTTTGACACTCAAGGGTACATAAAACATCGCTTACGCCACACAGCAAGGCTGCCTATCACAGCTGATATAGAGCAGAATTTTGCCAGCTGTTTAGATTTTCCTTTCGGAAGCCCTGCCAGTCTTAGTCCACTAACAGCCAATCTGTGCACATGTCCCAGGCTGCCAAATATCAATGCCACGAACTTACATGCATATCCTAGACCACTGATCTTTGCAAGGAGGGGTTGGTATTTAGTCATTTTTTCAAGAAAGGCTATGTCCATATACAGATCATAAACACAACCTATTTCAAGGACTAGCACCTCCTTTCTCTCTAACATCAGGAGTGTTAGGGATGTTACAAAACACATCTTCAGAGCTGTTGAACCAGTCTGGTATTACTCGTGAGTGTTTATACATAGGCATACTTTTTGGAAATATGTCTTGAACAGAACTGGCAATGAGATCTACAATACGGTCATGACGTGCTATGTATAAACCTTTGTACATA
>NW_028296285.1:42500-58953 GCF_964197995.2 Scardinius erythrophthalmus
TCCTAAGACGCGATATAACATCACATAGGCAGGGGGAGGCCTGGCTAATGTGGGAAATGTGGGTCTTACGCAAATTTTTGCCCAGATATATGCGCCCCTAGGCGCGAAACAGCGCCACATAGGCAGGGGAAAAACCTGGCTGATGTGGGAGATGTGGGTCTTACGTAATTTCGCCCAATGGATGCGCCCTTAAGCGCGATACAACGTCACATAGGCAGGGAGAGCCTGGCTGATGTGGGAAATGTGGGACTTACACACTTTCGCCCAAATAGGTGCGTTCTAGACGCGATATAACATCACATAGGCAGGAGGGAGCCTGGCTAATGTGGGAAAACATGGGTCTTACACAATTCTGCCCAGAGAACTTCGGCGGCGCTGTGCGTCTGCGATATCAGTGCCGTGTTCAGACAGCTGACTCGAATACGCCGAAAACACTTGGCTTGCAAGTGCGGTGAAGTATTCGGTGGCGTTGTGCGCCTGCGAAATCAGTGTCGTGGTAGACAGCTGATACGGCTAAACCGAAAACAACCTGGCCTGCAAGGCGGGAACTTCTAGGTTGTAGAACCTTATGAATGTAGACGGCGAGGCCCAGCCCGCCGCCGTACATATTTCCTGTAAGGAAATCCCGCTAGACCAGGCCCACGATGAGGCAACGCCTCTCGTGGAATGCGCTCTAATGCCCAACGGGCACTGAAGGCCCTTGGCAGTATAAGCCATTGTTATGGCGTCAACCACCCATCTGGACAGGCTCTGTTTCGAAACAGCCGTTCCTTTGGAACGTCCACTGAACGAGACAAAGAGCTGCTCCGTCTGTCTGAAGGCAGCGGAGCGGGACACATAAGCTCTTAACGCCCTAACGGGGCAAAGACAGCTCGAGTCCCCTTCCTCGTTTGACCCCGGCAGGGCAGACAGGGAAATAACCTGAGCCCTAAACGGAGTGTTGAGGGATTTCGGCACGTAGCCGTGCTTAGGTTTGAGTATGACTTTGGAGTCATTGGGCCCAAACTCCAAGCACGTTGGACTCACAGAGAGCGCGTGCAGATCGCCTATGCGCTTCACCGAAGCGAGGGCCATCAAAAACACCGTTTTGAAAGACAGATGTTTGAGGCTAACAGATTGGATAGGCTCAAAGGGGGGGCCTTTCATGGCTGCCAAGACCGTAGAAAGGTCCCACACCGGGACTGAGGGAGGTCTGGGGGGATTCAGCCTCCTAGCTCCCCTGAGGAAGCGGATGACTAAATCGTTCCTACCCAGTGACTGGCCTGGCGTTGCTGTCGAGCACGCTGCGATAGCCGCCACATAGACTTTGAGCGTGGAAGGGGATCTGCCCTTATCCAACAGCTCTTGTAGGAAGGAGAGAACCTCCGTCACCTCACACTCGAGGGGTGACAGGCCCCGAGCTGTACACCAGCTGGAGAAAACCGACCACTTCGAGGCATAAAGCCGCCTGGTGGAAGGCGCTCTAGCCTGAGTGATGGTGTTCAGCACTCCATCCGTGAGGCTAACGGGTAACCGTTGAACGTCCACGCATGAAGGGACCACAGCTCTGGGTGTGGGTGCCAAATCGAGCCCCTGGCCTGCGAGAGGAGATCTCTCCTCAATGGCACTGGCCATGGAGCGGAGTCTGCTAACTGCATCAGGACTGGAAACCAGGCTTGGTTGTCCCAGAACGGTGCTATAAGCAGTACTGGGCATTTCACTTCCCTGACTCGCTCCAGCACCTGAGGTAGGAGGGAGACTGGGGGAAACGCGTATAGCGGGCAGTGCGGCCACTTGTGGGACAGCGCGCTGTCGTTCTTTGAAAAGAACACGGGGCAATGAGCGTTTTCTGGGGACGCGAATAGGTCCACCTCCGCTCTGCCGAATCTCTGCCACAACAGCCGGACTGTTTGTGGGTGTAGAGACCATTCGCCTGTGGGAACATTGTTCCTGGACAGTCTGTCTGGACCCAGGTTGAGTGTCCCGGGCACATGCACCGCTCTCAGCGAGCTCAGGTTGCGCTGAGCCCATATTAGGAGGCGCTCGGCCAGCCTGTAAAGGGAACTGGAACCGAGGCCGCCTTGGCGATTTATGTAGGACACCACGGCCGTGTTGTCCGAGCGGACTACGACGTGTTGGTCCTTGATGTGGGGACAAAAGCGCGTCAGCGCGTTGTGAACTGCTAGCATTTCCAGGCAGTTGATATGATGGAGCTTTTCTCGTTCTGACCAGAGGCCAAAGAACGGCCTGCCCTCGAGCAGCGCTCCCCATCCCGAGGTGGATGCGTCCGTAGACACCACTTTCACTCTCGAGGAAGTCCCCAGGCTTACACCTGAACGGTACCAATCGCCCGCCGCCCATGGTCTCAGGGCTGCTGCGCAGTCTTGATCGACTTTGAGGCGCAATCGGCTGAGTGCCCACGCTCCGCGTGGCACTCGCGCTTTCAACCAGAACTGCAGAGGGCGCATGCGAAGCAGGCCCAACTGGAGAACTGATGATGCTGAGGCCATGAGGCCCAGCATCCTCTGAAAACGTTTGAGCGGGATAATCGCACCGCAGCGGAAGGACCTCGCTGCGTGCTGTATGCGCAGCGCGCGCTGTTGTGACAGCCGCGCCGTCATAGAACGAGAGTCCAGAACGATGCCCAGAAACGAAATAGTTTGGCTGGGGTTCAAGGAGCTCTTCGTCCAATTGATCGTGATACCAAGATTCTCGAGGTGATCGAGTAACATGGTTCTGTGCTCCACGAGCTGAGATCGTGATTGAGCTATGATCAGCCAGTCGTCCAAATAGTTCAGCACTCGCATGCCCCTGAGTCTGAGGGGGGCGAGCGCTGCGTCCATGCACTTCGTAAATGTACGGGGTGCCAGGGACAAGCCGAATGGCAGGACTGTATACTGGTATGCCCGACCCTCGAAGGCGAATCTCAAGAATCGCCTGTGGCGTGACGCTATCTGTATTTGGAAATACGCGTCCTTTAGATCTATCGACATAAACCAGTCTTCTCGGCGAATGTGCGCGAGGATTTTGCTGGTTGTGAGCATTTTGAAACTGCGTTTCACTAAAGCTCTGTTTAGTCGTCTTAGATCTAGTATGGGTCTGATACCACCGTCCTTTTTGGGGACTAGGAAGTATCTGCTGTATAGCCCCCCTTCGCTTTGAGCTTGGGATACATGTTGTATCGCCCCTTTGCTCAACAGTTTTGATATTTCGGCGCGAAGCAGGTGTGCTACTTCTGAATTCACCGTAGTTTCGACGCGCGCTGTGAAGCGTGGAGGGCGCCGACAAAACTGTAGCGAGAAGCCTCTCTTTATAATGTCTAGCACCCAGTCCGAAACTCCTGGAAGCGCGGCCCATGCGTCTGCATGGCCGGCTAGGGGTTGGATGCGAAGCGCGCTCTGTTCGCTGTGCGACGGCGGCGCTTCGGGGCGCGCTAGCATAGGCGTTACGCCTGTGACATTTGAGGCGGGGAGCGCGCATAATACAGCGGGCAACACGCTCATCCTCGACCCCGCTACAGTGTTTATCTGAACGAGGGAGGTCTGAGAAGGTCTCATGGGACTCATGCAGCCTACAAGTGAACGTGGGCGGGGACCGGGCACGTTTACTGCTTTGGCCGCGCTGTCTGCTTGAACAGAGCGGGTGCTCACAGGTCCCGTTTTTACAGGGAGCCTGTGGCTTGCCAGACATAGCGCTTGTGGGCACTGGGAAGTGGGCACTTTGACTATGTTTGTGGCGCGATCGAACTGCGTCGATCTTATGAGTACGGGCCCTGTGTGCAGGGCTGTGCTTGTGTGTAGGGATGGGCACAGGGAAGTGGGCATCAACACTACATTTATAGCACCGTCGGCCTTGGCCGGGACACCAGAAAATACACTCTTTTCGGGATTTATCTGGGTAGCCGTAAAAACGGCTTTTGTGTGCAGGCAAGCGGGCAGCTGTGCGGGCTTGTGCTCTGCTGAGAACGCTGAAGCAGTCGCAATTCCTGGGACTGAGACAGCGGTGCGCTTTGGTGAGGGCCCGGTCGCAACGGGGCTTACACACCTGCGCTTTCCTAGGCGTGCTAGGACTTCTTTGGGGCTTCCGGCTTCAACACAACCCTTGGTCGCGGCCCGCGGTGAGTGGGGCGGCGGCTGGTAGAGCGAGAGCGAGGGCGTGAGCTGCGCTGCTGTCGCTGAGAGGGGGCGGCCGGAGGCTGAGGCTGTGAGCTCCAAAGGGCCTGTTTCTCACGGCCCGCTGCGGAACTGGAGCGCTTCGGCAGGAAGTGCTTGAATGCCTGTGACGCTTTCTGGGCTTCGGAAAATCTCTCCACGAACTCGGAGAGAGAAGATCCAAAGAGGCCAGCGGAGGATAGCGGGGCGTCGAGGAACGCGTTGCGCTCTGCATCAGCCATCTCCGTGAGCGTCAGCCACAAATGCCTCTCGGCTACGGTAGCGGAAGCCATACAGCGTCCCATGGCTTGTGCTGCAGCCTTGGTAGCGCGGAGGGAGAGATCCGACGCGCTTCTCAGGTCCGTGATGCAGATAGCTTCAGGTCCTATCTCGTCCAGTTTGCGGAGGAGATCGCCTTGGAACACCTGAAGCGTGGCCATGGTGTGCAGGGCCGATGCCGCCTGCCCAGCGGCGGAGAAGATCCGCGCGAGCAGCGACGACGTCATGCGGCAGGCTTTCGACGGCAGCACTGGCTTAGTCCGCCGTCCAGCAGAGGGCGGGCAAAGGTGGGCTGCTATCGCCTGTTCCACCGGCGGCAGGGTGAGGTAGCCTCGATCCTGAGCATTATCCAGGGAGGAAAATGCTGGGGATACAGACGAACGTGTTCGTGCAGAAAAGGGAGCGTTCCAGGCCTTCGCCACTTCTTCATGAAGCTCAGGAAGAAACGGAGCGGGCTTAGACACAGGAGAAGAACGCTCACCAGGGAGGAAGCTACCATCAAGCCGGGTGCGCGAGGGGAGTTCCGGTGCAGACCACTCGAGGCCGAGGCTCGCCGCGGCCAACGCGAGTACTCGCATGAGCTCCCTCTCGATGCTAGCTCTAGCCGAGGGCTTTCGGGCAGGAGGCGTGAGATCCGCAGAGCTCGCCCAGTCCTCACTGCCTGAAGCTAGCAGAGAGCAGGAATCCTTATCGACCGACTCGGCTTCAGAAACAACTTCCTCAGATGAAGCGGCGGCAGACTGCGGGCGCTGAGCATCGGGAAGTGCTCCGGGGGAAGCCGGCGAAGCTGGCGGGCGAGCCGGCGAGCTTTGTCGGGAAGAGGAGGGTTCCGGGGCCCGCTGCGAGCGGCGCTTCTTGCGGCGCGGCACCGCGGCGGGGGGCGCAGGCTCGGAGAAATGTGCCAGGCGAGTCCGCAGAGTCACCATCGGCAAAAGCTCGCAGTGAGGGCAGCCGCCGTCAGCGAGCGCGAGCGCTGCGTGATCTTCGCCCAGGCAGGAGACGCAAATAACGTGGCGGTCTCCCTCGGTGAGCGGGGCTCGGCACGAGCCACAGGATGGCATCTTGATAAAGACGCGGCTCTTTTAGGGGTGAGTGTTCGGGGAACACTGCACACACACACACAGAACAGAGCAGATAAAGGATATGAAGCGCCGGAAAGCGCAGCAGGTACGGCAGTAGAGGCGGCGAAGGCCAGCGGCTTCAAGGGCTCGTCCCGCTGAAAAGCTTGCCTCGACGACGCTTGCTTCTCCGTGATCCAGCGATGCGTGAGCTTCGCTGAAGAGATGAAAATCAGTTGAATCAGCCTACTCGAGCTCCTTTTATAGGGGATGGCCACACCCGTTTCGGCGGGATGTGACGAGGAGCGCGCGAAGCGCTCTCATTGGTCTGATATTGCATCAGCCCTCGCTCGATAGGCTCATGCAGTTGCCGCAGAACAGCCAATGAGTGAGCGAGCCGTCTCGCCACGGCTGTGCACTGCTGCAATGCGTTTTACAAATATGAAAATTAAGGATAATTTTGCTTCAGTATTTCGTGAAAAGAGACTTTTCCCGCAGCGTTCTACGAACGCAGTACGAGAGAACTCTCGTAAGAGAACTGACTTTAGTGTGTGAAGTGTGTAGAGAAACTGACTTTAGTGTGTGAAGTGTGTAGAGAAACTGACTTTAGTGTGTGAAGAGTGTAGAGAAACTGACTTTAGTGTGTGAAGAGTGTAGAGAAACTAACTTTAGTGTGTGAAGTGTGTAGAGAAACTGACTTTAGTGTGTGAAGTGTGTAGAGAAACTGACTTTAGTGTGTGAAGAGTGTAGAGAAACTGACTTTAGTGTGTGAAGTGTGTAGAGAAACTGACTTTAGTGTGTGAAGGGAGAAGAGAATCTGACTTTAGTGTGTGAAGGGAGAAGAGAATCTGACTTTAGTGTGTGAAGAGTGTAGAGAATCTGACTTTAGTGTGTGAAGGGAGAAGAGAATCTGACTTTAGTGTGTGAAGGGAGAAGAGAATCTGACTTTAGTGTGTGAAGGGAGAAGAGAAACTGACTTTAGTGTGTGAAGAGTGTAGAGAATCTGACTTTAGTGTGTGAAGGGAGAAGAGAATCTGACTTTAGTGTGTGAAGGGAGAAGAGAATCTGACTTTAGTGTGTGAAGGGAGAAGAGAAACTGACTTTAGTGTGTTAAGAGTGTAGAGAAACTGACTTTAGTGTGTGAAGTGTGTAGAGAAACTGACTTTAGTGTGTGAAGAGTGTAGAGAATCTGACTTTAGTGTGTGAAGGGAGAAGAGAAACTGACTTTAGTGTGTCAAGAGTGTAGAGAATCTGACTTTAGTGCGTGAAGGGAGAAGAGAAACTGACTTTAGTGTGTTAAGAGTGTAGAGAAACTGACTTTAGTGTGTTAAGAGTGAAGAGAAACTGACTTTAGTGTGTGAAGTGTGTAGAGAATCTGACTTTAGTGTGTGAAGAGTGTAGAGAAACTGACTTTAGTGTGTGAAGAGTTAGAGAAACTGACTTTAGTGTGTGAAGAGTGTAGAGTAGTGTGTTAAGAGTGTAGAGAAACTGACTTTAGTGTGTGAAGAGTGTAGAGAAACTGACTTTAGTGTGTGAAGAGTGTAGAGAAACTGACTTTAGTGTGTGAAGAGTGTAGAGAAACTGACTTTAGTGTGTGAAGTGTGTAGAGAAACTGACTTTAGTGTGTGAAGTGTGTAGAGAAACTGACTTTAGTGTGTGAAGTGTGTAGAGAAACTGACTTTAGTGTGTGAAGAGTGAGGAGAAACTGACTTTAGTGTGTGAAGAGTGTAGAGAAACTGACTTTAGTGTGTGAAGTGTGTAGAGAAACTGACTTTAGTGTGTGAAGAGTGTAGAGAAACTGACTTTAGTGTGTGAAGAGTTAGAGAAACTGACTTTAGTGTGTGAAGAGTGTAGAGTAGTGTGTTAAGAGTGTAGAGAAACTGACTTTAGTGTGTGAAGAGTGTAGAGAAACTGACTTTAGTGTGTGAAGAGTGTAGAGAAACTGACTTTAGTGTGTGAAGAGTGTAGAGAAACTGACTTTAGTGTGTGAAGAGTGTAGAGAAACAGACTTTAGTGTGTGAAGAGTGCAGAGAAACTGACTTTAGTGTGTGAAGTGTGTAGAGAAACTGACTTTAGTGTGTGAAGAGTGTAGAGAAACTGACTTTAGTGTGTGAAGTGTGTAGAGAAACTGACTTTAGTGTGTGAAGAGTGTAGAGAAACTGACTTTAGTATGTGAAGAGAGTAGAGAAACTGACTTTAGTGTGTGAAGTGTGTAGAGAAACTGACTTTAGTGTGTGAAGAGTGTAGAGAAACTGACTTTAGTGTGTGAAGAGTGTAGAGAAACTGACTTTAGTGTGTGAAGAGTGTAGAGAAACTGACTTTAGTGTGTGAAGTGTGTAGAGAAACTGACTTTAGTGTGTGAAGAGTGTAGAGAAACTGACTTTAGTGTGTGAAGAGTGTAGAGAAACTGACTTTAGTATGTGAAGAGTGTAGAGAAACTGACTTTAGTGTGTGAAGTGTGTAGAGAAACTGACTTTAGTGTGTGAAGTGTGTAGAGAAACTGACTTTAGTGTGTGAAGAGTGTAGAGAAACTGACTTTAGTGTGTGAAGAGTGTAGAGAAACTAACTTTAGTGTGTGAAGTGTGTAGAGAAACTGACTTTAGTGTGTGAAGTGTGTAGAGAAACTGACTTTAGTGTGTGAAGAGTGTAGAGAAACTGACTTTAGTGTGTGAAGTGTGTAGAGAAACTGACTTTAGTGTGTGAAGTGTGTAGAGAAACTGACTTTAGTGTGTGAAGGGAGAAGAGAATCTGACTTTAGTGTGTGAAGGGAGAAGAGAAACTGACTTTAGTGTGTGAAGAGTGTAGAGAATCTGACTTTAGTGTGTGAAGGGAGAAGAGAATCTGACTTTAGTGTGTGAAGGGAGAAGAGAAACTGACTTTAGTGTGTTAAGAGTGTAGAGAAACTGACTTTAGTGTGTGAAGTGTGTAGAGAAACTGACTTTAGTGTGTGAAGAGTGTAGAGAATCTGACTTTAGTGTGTGAAGGGAGAAGAGAAACTGACTTTAGTGTGTTAAGAGTGTAGAGAATCTGACTTTAGTGTGTGAAGGGAGAAGAGAAACTGACTTTAGTGTGTTAAGAGTGAAGAGAAACTGACTTTAGTGTGTGAAGTGTGTAGAGAAACTGACTTTAGTGTGTGAAGAGTGTAGAGAATCTGACTTTAGTGTGTGAAGGGAGAAGAGAAACTGACTTTAGTGTGTTAAGAGTGTAGAGAATCTGACTTTAGTATGTGAAGGGAGAAGAGAAACTGACTTTAGTGTGTGAAGAGTGTAGAGAATCTGACTTTAGTGTGTGAAGAGTGTAGAGAATCTGACTTTAGTGTGTGAAGTGTGTAGAGAAACTGACTTTAGTGTGTGAAGAGTGTAGAGAAACTGACTTTAGTGTGTGAAGAGTGTAGAGAAACTGACTGTAGTGTGTGAAGAGTGTAGAGAAACTGACTTTAGTGTGTGAAGAGTGTAGAGAAACTGACTGTAGTGTGTGAAGAGAGAAGAGAAACTGACTAGTGTGTTAAGAGTGTAGAGAAACTGACTTTAGTGTGTTAAGAGTGTAGAGAAACTGACTTTAGTGTGTGAAGTGTGTAGAGAAACTGACTTTAGTGTGTTAAGAGTGTAGAGAATCTGACTTTAGTGTGTGAAGTGTGTAGAGAAACTGACTTTAGTGTGTGAAGAGTGTAGAGAAACTGACTTTAGTGTGTGAAGAGTGTAGAGAAACTGACTTTAGTGTGTGAAGTGTGTAGAGAAACTGACTTTAGTGTGTTAAGAGTGTAGAGAATCTGACTTTAGTGTGTGAAGTGTGTAGAGAAACTGACTTTAGTGTGTGAAGAGTGTAGAGAAACTGACTTTAGTGTGTGAAGAGTGTAGAAAATCTGACTTTAGTGTGTTAAGAGTGTAGAGAAACTGACTTTAGTGTGTGAAGAGTGTAGAAAATCTGACTTTAGTGTGTGAAGAGTGTAGAGAAACTGACTTTAGTGTGTGAAGTGTGTAGAGAAACTGACTTTAGTGTGTTAAGAGTGTAGAGAATCTGACTTTAGTGTGTGAAGTGTGTAGAGAAACTGACTTTAGTGTGTTAAGAGTGTAGAGAAACTGACTTTAGTGTGTGAAGAGTGTAGAAAATCTGACTTTAGTGTGTTAAGAGTGTAGAGAAACTGACTTTAGTGTGTGAAGAGTGTAGAAAATCTGACTTTAGTGTGTGAAGAGTGTAGAGAAACTGACTTTAGTGTGTGAAGTGTGTAGAGAAACTGTCTTTAGTGTGTGAAGAGTGTAGAGAAACTGACTTTAGTGTGTGAAGAGTGTAGAGAATCTGACTTTAGTGTGTGAAGAGTGTAGAGAAACTGACTTTAGTGTGTGAAGTGTGTAGAGAAACTGACTTTAGTGTGTGAAGAGTGTAGAGAAACTGACTTTAGTGTGTGAAGAGTTAGAGAAACTGACTTTAGTGTGTGAAGAGTGTAGAGTAGTGTGTTAAGAGTGTAGAGAAACTGACTTTAGTGTGTGAAGAGTGTAGAGAAACTGACTTTAGTGTGTGAAGAGTGTAGAGAAACTGACTTTAGTGTGTGAAGAGTGTAGAGAAACTGACTTTAGTGTGTGAAGTGTGTAGAGAAACTGACTTTAGTGTGTGAAGAGTGTAGAGAAACTGACTTTAGTGTGTGAAGAGTGTAGAGAAACTGACTTTAGTATGTGAAGAGTGTAGAGAAACTGACTTTAGTGTGTGAAGTGTGTAGAGAAACTGACTTTAGTGTGTGAAGTGTGTAGAGAAACTGACTTTAGTGTGTGAAGAGTGTAGAGAAACTGACTTTAGTGTGTGAAGAGTGTAGAGAAACTAACTTTAGTGTGTGAAGTGTGTAGAGAAACTGACTTTAGTGTGTGAAGTGTGTAGAGAAACTGACTTTAGTGTGTGAAGAGTGTAGAGAAACTGACTTTAGTGTGTGAAGAGTGTAGAGAAACTGACTTTAGTGTGTGAAGTGTGTAGAGAAACTGACTTTAGTGTGTGAAGTGTGTAGAGAAACTGACTTTAGTGTGTGAAGGGAGAAGAGAATCTGACTTTAGTGTGTGAAGGGAGAAGAGAAACTGACTTTAGTGTGTAAAGAGTGTAGAGAATCTGACTTTAGTGTGTGAAGGGAGAAGAGAATCTGACTTTAGTGTGTGAAGGGAGAAGAGAAACTGACTTTAGTGTGTTAAGAGTGTAGAGAAACTGACTTTAGTGTGTGAAGTGTGTAGAGAAACTGACTTTAGTGTGTGAAGAGTGTAGAGAATCTGACTTTAGTGTGTGAAGGGAGAAGAGAAACTGACTTTAGTGTGTTAAGAGTGTAGAGAATCTGACTTTAGTGTGTGAAGGGAGAAGAGAAACTGACTTTAGTGTGTTATGAGTGAAGAGAAACTGACTTTAGTGTGTGAAGTGTGTAGAGAATCTGACTTTAGTGTGTGAAGAGTGTAGAGAAACTGACTTTAGTGTGTGAAGAGTTAGAGAAACTGACTTTAGTGTGTGAAGAGTGTAGAGTAGTGTGTTAAGAGTGTAGAGAAACTGACTTTAGTGTGTGAAGAGTGTAGAGAAACTGACTTTAGTGTGTGAAGAGTGTAGAGAAACTCACTTTAGTGTGTGAAGAGTGTAGAGAAACTGACTTTAGTGTGTGAAGAGTGTAGAGAAACTGACTTTAGTGTGTGAAGAGTGTAGAGTAGTGTGTTAAGAGTGTAGAGAAACTGACTTTAGTGTGTGAAGAGTGTAGAGAAACTCACTTTAGTGTGTGAAGAGTGTAGAGAAACTGACTTTAGTGTGTGAAGAGTGTAGAGAATCTGACTTTAGTGTGTGAAGAGTGTAGAGAAACTGACTTTAGTGTGTGAAGAGTTAGAGAAACTGACTTTAGTGTGTGAAGAGTGTAGAGTAGTGTGTTAAGAGTGTAGAGAAACTGACTTTAGTGTGTGAAGAGTGTAGAGAAACTGACTTTAGTGTGTGAAGAGTGTAGAGAAACTCACTTTAGTGTGTGAAGAGTGTAGAGAAACTGACTTTAGTGTGTGAAGAGTGTAGAGAAACTGACTTTAGTGTGTGAAGAGTGTAGAGTAGTGTGTTAAGAGTGTAGAGAAACTGACTTTAGTGTGTGAAGAGTGTAGAGAAACTCACTTTAGTGTGTGAAGAGTGTAGAGAAACTGACTTTAGTGTGTGAAGAGTTAGAGAAACTGACTTTAGTGTGTGAAGAGTGTAGAGTAGTGTGTTAAGAGTGTAGAGAAACTGACTTTAGTGTGTGAAGAGTGTAGAGAAACTGACTTTAGTGTGTGAAGAGTGTAGAGAAACTCACTTTAGTGTGTGAAGAGTGTAGAGAAACTGACTTTAGTGTGTGAAGAGTGTAGAGAAACTGACTTTAGTGTGTGAAGAGTGTAGAGAAACTGACTTTAGTGTGTGAAGTGTGTAGAGAAACTGACTTTAGTGTGTGAAGTGTGTAGAGAAACTGACTTTAGTGTGTGAAGGGAGAAGAGAATCTGACTTTAGTGTGTGAAGGGAGAAGAGAAACTGACTTTAGTGTGTAAAGAGTGTAGAGAATCTGACTTTAGTGTGTGAAGGGAGAAGAGAATCTGACTTTAGTGTGTGAAGGGAGAAGAGAAACTGACTTTAGTGTGTTAAGAGTGTAGAGAAACTGACTTTAGTGTGTGAAGAGTGTAGAGAATCTGACTTTAGTGTGTGAAGGGAGAAGAGAAACTGACTTTAGTGTGTTAAGAGTGAAGAGAAACTGACTTTAGTGTGTGAAGAGTGTAGAGAATCTGACTTTAGTGTGTGAAGGGAGAAGAGAAACTGACTTTAGTGTGTAAAGAGTGTAGAGAATCTGACTTTAGTGTGTGAAGGGAGAAGAGAATCTGACTTTAGTGTGTGAAGGGAGAAGAGAAACTGACTTTAGTGTGTTAAGAGTGTAGAGAATCTGATTTTAGTGTGTGAAGGGAGAAGAGAATCTGACTTTAGTGTGTGAAGGGAGAAGAGAAACTGACTTTAGTGTGTTAAGAGTGTAGAGAAACTGACTTTAGTGTGTGAAGAGTGTAGAGAATCTGACTTTAGTGTGTGAAGGGAGAAGAGAAACTGACTTTAGTGTGTTAAGAGTGAAGAGAAACTGACTTTAGTGTGTGAAGAGTGTAGAGTAGTGTGTTAAGAGTGTAGAGAAACTGACTTTAGTGTGTGAAGAGTGTAGAGAAACTGACTTTAGTGTGTGAAGAGTGTAGAGAAACTGACTTTAGTGTGTGAAGAGTGTAGAGAAACTGACTTTAGTGTGTGAAGAGTGTAGAGAAACTGACTTTAGTGTGTGAAGTGTGTAGAGAAACTGACTTTAGTGTGTGAAGTGTGTAGAGAAACTGACTTTAGTGTGTGAAGTGTGTAGAGAAACTGACTTTAGTGTGTGAAGTGTGTAGAGAAACTGACTTTAGTGTGTGAAGAGTGAGGAGAAACTGACTTTAGTGTGTGAAGAGTGTAGAGAAACTGACTTTAGTGTGTGAAGTGTGTAGAGAAACTGACTTTAGTGTGTGAAGAGTGTAGAGAAACTGACTTTAGTGTGTGAAGAGTTAGAGAAACTGACTTTAGTGTGTGAAGAGTGTAGAGTAGTGTGTTAAGAGTGTAGAGAAACTGACTTTAGTGTGTGAAGAGTGTAGAGAAACTGACTTTAGTGTGTGAAGAGTGTAGAGAAACTGACTTTAGTGTGTGAAGAGTGTAGAGAAACTGACTTTAGTGTGTGAAGAGTGTAGAGAAACAGACTTTAGTGTGTGAAGAGTGCAGAGAAACTGACTTTAGTGTGTGAAGTGTGTAGAGAAACTGACTTTAGTGTGTGAAGAGTGTAGAGAAACTGACTTTAGTGTGTGAAGTGTGTAGAGAAACTGACTTTAGTGTGTGAAGAGTGTAGAGAAACTGACTTTAGTATGTGAAGAGAGTAGAGAAACTGACTTTAGTGTGTGAAGAGTGTAGAGAAACTGACTTTAGTGTGTGAAGAGTGTAGAGAAACTGACTTTAGTGTGTGAAGAGTGTAGAGAAACTGACTTTAGTGTGTGAAGTGTGTAGAGAAACTGACTTTAGTGTGTGAAGAGTGTAGAGAAACTGACTTTAGTGTGTGAAGAGTGTAGAGAAACTGACTTTAGTATGTGAAGAGTGTAGAGAAACTGACTTTAGTGTGTGAAGTGTGTAGAGAAACTGACTTTAGTGTGTGAAGTGTGTAGAGAAACTGACTTTAGTGTGTGAAGAGTGTAGAGAAACTGACTTTAGTGTGTGAAGAGTGTAGAGAAACTAACTTTAGTGTGTGAAGTGTGTAGAGAAACTGACTTTAGTGTGTGAAGTGTGTAGAGAAACTGACTTTAGTGTGTGAAGAGTGTAGAGAAACTGACTTTAGTGTGTGAAGTGTGTAGAGAAACTGACTTTAGTGTGTGAAGTGTGTAGAGAAACTGACTTTAGTGTGTGAAGGGAGAAGAGAATCTGACTTTAGTGTGTGAAGGGAGAAGAGAAACTGACTTTAGTGTGTGAAGAGTGTAGAGAATCTGACTTTAGTGTGTGAAGGGAGAAGAGAATCTGACTTTAGTGTGTGAAGGGAGAAGAGAAACTGACTTTAGTGTGTTAAGAGTGTAGAGAAACTGACTTTAGTGTGTGAAGTGTGTAATGAAACTGACTTTAGTGTGTGAAGAGTGTAGAGAATCTGACTTTAGTGTGTGAAGGGAGAAGAGAAACTGACTTTAGTGTGTTAAGAGTGTAGAGAATCTGACTTTAGTGTGTGAAGGGAGAAGAGAAACTGACTTTAGTGTGTTAAGAGTGAAGAGAAACTGACTTTAGTGTGTGAAGTGTGTAGAGAATCTGACTTTAGTGTGTTAAGAGTGTAGAGAATCTGACTTAAGTGTGTTAAGAGTGTAGAGAAACTGACTTTAGTGTGTGAAGAGTGTAGAGAAACTGACTTTAGTGTGTGAAGGGAGAAGAGAAACTGACTTCAGTGTGTTAAGAGTGTAGAGAATCTGACTTTAGTATGTGAAGGGAGAAGAGAAACTGACTTTAGTGTGTGAAGAGTGTAGAGAATCTGACTTTAGTGTGTGAAGAGTGTAGAGAATCTGACTTTAGTGTGTGAAGTGTGTAGAGAAACTGACTTTAGTGTGTGAAGAGTGTAGAGAAACTGACTTTAGTGTGTGAAGAGTGTAGAGAAACTGACTGTAGTGTGTGAAGAGTGTAGAGAAACTGACTTTAGTGTGTGAAGAGTGTAGAGAAACTGACTGTAGTGTGTGAAGAGAGAAGAGAAACTGACTAGTGTGTTAAGAGTGTAGAGAAACTGACTTTAGTGTGTTAAGAGTGTAGAGAAACTGACTTTAGTGTGTGAAGTGTGTAGAGAAACTGACTTTAGTGTGTTAAGAGTGTAGAGAATCTGACTTTAGTGTGTGAAGTGTGTAGAGAAACTGACTTTAGTGTGTGAAGAGTGTAGAGAAACTGACTTTAGTGTGTGAAGAGTGTAGAGAAACTGACTTTAGTGTGTGAAGAGTGTAGAGAAACTGACTTTAGTGTGTGAAGTGTGTAGAGAAACTGACTTTAGTGTGTTAAGAGTGTAGAGAATCTGACTTTAGTGTGTGAAGTGTGTAGAGAAACTGACTTTAGTGTGTGAAGAGTGTAGAGAAACTGACTTTAGTGTGTGAAGAGTGTAGAAAATCTGACTTTAGTGTGTTAAGAGTGTAGAGAAACTGACTTTAGTGTGTGAAGAGTGTAGAAAATCTGACTTTAGTGTGTGAAGAGTGTAGAGAAACTGACTTTAGTGTGTGAAGTGTGTAGAGAAACTGACTTTAGTGTGTTAAGAGTGTAGAGAATCTGACTTTAGTGTGTGAAGTGTGTAGAGAAACTGACTTTAGTGTGTTAAGAGTGTAGAGAAACTGACTTTAGTGTGTGAAGAGTGTAGAAAATCTGACTTTAGTGTGTTAAGAGTGTAGAGAAACTGACTTTAGTGTGTGAAGAGTGTAGAAAATCTGACTTTAGTGTGTGAAGAGTGTAGAGAAACTGACTTTAGTGTGTGAAGTGTGTAGAGAAACTGACTTTAGTGTGTGAAGAGTGTAGAGAAACTGACTTTAGTGTGTGAAGAGTGTAGAGAATCTGACTTTAGTGTGTGAAGAGTGTAGAGAAACTGACTTTAGTGTGTGAAGTGTGTAGAGAAACTGACTTTAGTGTGTGAAGAGTGTAGAGAAACTGACTTTAGTGTGTGAAGAGTTAGAGAAACTGACTTTAGTGTGTGAAGAGTGTAGAGTAGTGTGTTAAGAGTGTAGAGAAACTGACTTTAGTGTGTGAAGAGTGTAGAGAAACTGACTTTAGTGTGTGAAGAGTGTAGAGAAACTGACTTTAGTGTGTGAAGAGTGTAGAGAAACTGACTTTAGTGTGTGAAGTGTGTAGAGAAACTGACTTTAGTGTGTGAAGGGAGAAGAGAATCTGACTTTAGTGTGTGAAGGGAGAAGAGAAACTGACTTTAGTGTGTAAAGAGTGTAGAGAATCTGACTTTAGTGTGTGAAGGGAGAAGAGAATCTGACTTTAGTGTGTGAAGGGAGAAGAGAAACTGACTTTAGTGTGTTAAGAGTGTAGAGAAACTGACTTTAGTGTGTGAAGTGTGTAGAGAAACTGACTTTAGTGTGTGAAGAGTGTAGAGAATCTGACTTTAGTGTGTGAAGGGAGAAGAGAAACTGACTTTAGTGTGTTAAGAGTGTAGAGAATCTGACTTTAGTGTGTGAAGGGAGAAGAGAAACTGACTTTAGTGTGTTAAGAGTGAAGAGAAACTGACTTTAGTGTGTGAAGTGTGTAGAGAATCTGACTTTAGTGTGTGAAGAGTGTAGAGAAACTGACTTTAGTGTGTGAAGAGTTAGAGAAACTGACTTTAGTGTGTGAAGAGTGTAGAGTAGTGTGTTAAGAGTGTAGAGAAACTGACTTTAGTGTGTGAAGAGTGTAGAGAAACTGACTTTAGTGTGTGAAGAGTGTAGAGAAACTCACTTTAGTGTGTGAAGAGTGTAGAGAAACTGACTTTAG
>NW_028296284.1:7500-15000 GCF_964197995.2 Scardinius erythrophthalmus
CGACAAGGATGCCCGATCAGCCCTTATTTGTTTTTACTTTGCATGCAAATTCTTGCTTCTCATATTTCTAATAGCATCATGAAAGGTATTAGCATAGCAGGTAAAGAAATACTCATCAGCCAACTAGCTGATGATACGACAATTTTTCTTAAGAATGCCAGTCAGGTGCCTATTGCCTTAAAAATTATTGAAGAATTTTCCACAGCTTCTGGCTTGACCTTAAATTTAAGCAAATGTCAATTATTACCTGTCAAAGATTGTGAGGATCAGAATATTTGTAACATTCCTAACTGCAAGGAAGCGAATTATTTAGGCTTAATCATTTGCAAAGATGAAAAGAGAAGAATTATATTAAACTTCCCACCGCTTATTAAAAAAACACAAACCAAATTAAATCAGTGTTTGCAGAGAGACCTAACAGTAAGAGGGAGAGTCTTGCTCTCAAAAGCAGAAGGCTTGTCTCGACTAACATATGCAGCTCTTTCTGTTCATGTAGACAACAAAACTTGTAAGGATATCGATTGTATGCTATTTAACTTTCTTTGGAAGAATAGAACACATTACATCAGGAAAAATGTCATAATGAATAATTATGAACATGGTGGGCTAAATGTGTTAGACTTTACTACTCTAAACAATACTTTTAAAATAAACTGGGCCAAACATTTTCTTAAATATCCTGTTTCCATTTGGAATTTTATTCCTAACTATATATTTTCAAGATTTGGTGGTTTGAGTTTCATATTAGGTTGCAATTACAATGTAGACAAAATACCGGAAAAGCTCTCTTTATTTCACAAGCAAGTTTTGTTAGCATGGTCCCTCATATATAAGCACAATTTTTCTCCCCATAAATATATTATATGGAACAACCGAGATATTTTGTATAAGAATAAATCATTATTTTTTTCTAACTGGATTGAGAAACAGATTATTTTAGTGCTTCAACTGTTCAATAGTGATGGACAACTTATGTCTTATACAGATTTCTTAAACACCTATCAGTTTCCAGCCACACCGAAAGAATATGCAATAGTATATGATGCTATACCTTCTGGTGTCAAAATACTATTTAGAAGTGTTGATTTTAATTTCTCTTCTGTTCCTTTCTACAATCCAATTGATTCAGATATAGGTAAAATTTGTCTGACCTCTTCTAGAAATAACAATAAATATGTACGGTCTTTGTTTCAGAAAGAAGTGATATCTGTTCCACATGTTGTTTCATACTGGAATTCTTTTTTAAATGATATTAGTTGGAAAAAAGTATGGACAATTCCCAATAAGTTTTTTGTTACAAACAAGGTTAAAGAAATTTCTTTCAAAATTATTCATAAGTACTACCCTGCTAACCACTATATGACGAAATTCAAAAGGGACATTGATGTGAACTGTTCTTTTTGCGGAAATCACCCTGAGACCACCCAGCACCTTTTTTGGATCTGCACGCACTCCAAAACCTTCTGGAAGGACTTCTGCAGCTTTATTATGAAAGAACTTTACAAGGACTTTACTTTGAAGTGGGAAAATATTGTGTTTTGTTTTTTTAGAAAACAAAGTAAAGAAGATATGTTCTTTAGTATAAACGTATTAATTGTGCAAGCTAAATTCTATATCCACAAATGCAAATATATAAAACAAAAACCGGCCTTTAAACATTTTTATTGTGATATGTTATCGTATATAAAGTTAATTAGTGGTTCATTGAACAAAAAGGCTATGAAAACTATATTTGTATAACTTACATTTTGTTTGAATGCATGTGATGTCTATCCCCCTGGCAAGGGTAATATTAAGTTGTATGCTTTGTATACTGATGTTTACTTTTGAGCAATAAAAAAAAAAAAAAAAAAAAAAAAAAAAAAATCATATATAAACGCTAGATGTCTTATGGCGCAGTCACTTCCGGCATCACCGTTCGGCCATCTTACGGCAGTGCTCTGTGCATTAAGGTGAATGATCAGCACGTACACAAATCCTCATATCTCGATGAAATCTCGACGGATTTACAAACGGTTTGGTTTCTTACAAACGTTATTAACATGGCTATAATTCCGAATGCTTGAACATGCATGTTATAATTTTTCATATGTATGCAGTTTATGTATGCAGTGTCGTAACTACATCTCTGACGTTTATAACAAACCAAACCGTTTGAAAAATCGGTAGAAAATTGAGCAAGTTATGGTTATTTTAAAGTACATGCACCATTAAACGAGTGAGCGAGCACCCTGTCGCAAGATGGCCGCCGTGTGCGGACGTCGACCTCCATTGGCCAACAGCGCGTACGAGGTATCTAGTGTTTATATATATATCTATGGATTTATCGCTCTATCTATCAAAACAGAAATGTGGAAAAAAATGTGGAGAAAAAAACGGAAATGTGATGGATATTATATAATATGATACCTGAGGATTTTTTAGATTAAGTTATCATAAATATGATTTAAAAGATTCAGATAACAGATGGTTTAAAGGGATAGTTCACTTTGAAATTAATTTTTGATATGTTTTAGCTTACCTCAAGGGCATCCAAGATGTAGGTGTCTTTGTTTCCGCAGTAGTTTCAATTTTGATATTTTTAGGTCAAACCGTTCTTGTCTGTCAGTCATATAATGCAGGTCTATGGTCACTGTTTCAAAACACAAGCACAGAGTCCAAATTAAAACAATTCCCCATCGTCCAAATGAAACAATTCCCCATCATAAGTACACATTGATGGCCTAAGACACGAAACGAGCGGTTTGTGTGAGAAAACGAACAGTATTTATATAGTTTTTAGCTCTTGAAAACAGCACACGTCCAAATGGTCTGACGGCGCGGGCGAGTATAGATGTATACATAGATGTCGCCTTGGCTACGGTTTCGTTCCAATGAACTGCAGTAGCGAAGGCGACATCTAGTGTATACATCTATACCCGCATAGATATACTAGATGTCGCTTTGCTACGGTTTCGTTCCAATGAACTGCAGTAGCCAAGGCGACATCTATGTATACATCTATACTCGCCCGCGCCGTCAGACCATTTGGACGTGTGCTGTTTTCAAGAGCTAAAAACTATATAAATACTGTTCGTTTTCTCACACAAACCGCTCGTTTCGTGTCTTAGGCCATCAATGTGGCCTAAATGTATCCCTTTAAGTTATGAAAACGTTATTTCAGAATATTATTTGAACGTCCAGTTTAAAATATTTTTCCATTTTGACCAACTAGAAACATTTTCAAAAACATTAGAGTAACGTCCAACTGAAAAACGTTCCATAAATAATGTTTTTGTGCGAAGAACATTGAAAACATTTAGTCTTTAATAATGTAAGCAGAATCATCTTCATTATGAGATGAAAAGACGGAATTGTGACTTTCTACGCCATAATTATGACTTACTTTGTCTTTTTTTTGTCATCATTATGACTGTCAGTCTTTCTAAATCATAATTATGACTTTTTATGTCATGATTTCGACCTTTTTTTATGTCTTGAATTATGATTTACCAAAGCTTCCATTCTGCTGCGCGTCTCTTCCAGTGTTTACGGTCGCGGGCGTGCAAGCCGGAAGTGCTTTTATCCGCAGCTTCTCTCATAAAAGGATCAAATTGGTCCAGATCTTCTGAATGCTGTGAGAAGTTGTTCATCAGCTGATGTTTGAGATCAGACTGGAGATGTTTGAGATCAGACTGGAGAACTGGAGATGTTTGAGACTGAAGGCAGTGCACGAGGACGAGCTGATGCGCGCGCAGATCCTCCGCGTTAACATTACCAGATAACGTTGAACGAACGTTCAGAGAATATTCAAAAGTAACATTCCCATAATTTTGAAGAATGTTACAATGGAATGTTTCCTTAACGTTCACAAGAAACCAAGAAAAAAAGTTGTAATTTTTTTTGAACGTTCGTTAAAGAGGTTTTTATAACATAATGAGAATGTTAGTGCTGGTTTAGTCTGGATCTGGCCCAGATTACTGTAGACAATAACCAGTTGAACCAGTTACACCAGCGCTGCCCGTATGAAACCAGTTTACAACATTGATTACCTTTCATGTCAAACACTTAAACCGAAAAACATTCTCATTGTGAAATATTATGACCTATAATACAAATTAACACCACTTACAAAAATGATGCACATTAGCCTATAGCGAAATAAACTTGTAAACACTCAGATCTCAGATTCCTAAAAACTCCGTATCATGACATGAAATGTAAAATTACAAGATAATAATTAGGAATTCACTACCAGCTATTTCTGTCCCACATTATAAATATCTGATACTTGCCAATATCTTTTTTCTTCTGAGGCGGACACACGATTCCACAGATCTCAGACTCTCTGCCTTTATAACTGACTTAAAGATGAGTTAAAAAAAGTGATATCTAGATTAGTTAATGACTGACTGAATACTAGTGTAAGCGACCGGCCACAGATCTAGCCGGTAATATTAGAAACACTGTAATGATGCTCTTCCTCCTCAGTGTTTCTGCCTCCTTCTCCAGAACACACACCTGAACACTCTCACATCAAGATGCAGTTACTGGTAGATATTAAGAGTTGGTTCATAAAAAATGCTTTCATACACACACACACGCTCACTCACTCTCTCTCTCTCTCTCTCTCTCTCTCTCTCTCACACACACACACACACACACACACACACACACACACACACTCACTCACTCTCACACACACACACTCACTCTCACTCTCTCTCTCTCTCACACACCCTCTCTCTATCTCTCTCACATACACACACACACACACACACTCTCTCTCTCTCTCTCTCTCTCTCTCTCTCACACACACACACACACACACACACACACACTGATATTAAAGGCCTACACAGAGCTTTATTTGAGCGACTCAACATCAGAAATAATATAAAAAACACATTTATAAACTTCATAAACATGTTTAAACTTTCTCAATCTTACTTTTTAAGTTCATCTTCTACCATTTTATTAAACCGGCTTCCTTCGGGATTCATTAGTTAACATGAACTAACAATAATCACTTATCAATTTCAACATTTACAGATGCATTAAAATCAAAAGCAGTATCTGCTAATCTGATGTACTGAGTGGATATGAACTGCACTGTGAGCTGTAGATCAAACATATTTCTACTTCGCAATAATTCATCGTGTTGCACTTGCGTTTCTTTGTGCAATTCAGTAGCAAAATTATTTCTACAACAATTTCTTTCAGTGTAACAATGAATGTATTTTAATGTTAACAAAGATTAATAAATACTGTAACAAATGTGTTGCTCATTGTTAGTTAATGCATTAACCAATGTTAACTAATGGGAACTTAGTGTTACCAAAAACTTCATGAGTAATCTGGAAGACTATAGTCTTATAGTTTTAATGTTTAATGTGAATATACAGTAAAGTGTGATTTATTCCTGTGATCAAAGCTGAATTTTCAGCATCATTACTCTCACTCTCATACATTACTCTCAGTTTTGTGGAAACTGTGATACATTAAGATGAATATAAAGTTCAAAATAAAAGCATTTATTTGAAATAGAATCTTTAATGTCACTTTTGATCATTCTTTCCTACCCAAAATTTATGAATGGTAATGCATCTCAAAAATATTTCTACATGTTTTCCAACTGTTTTCAACAGTGATAATAATCATAAGTGTTTCTTGATCATCCAATCATCATATTAGAGTGATTTGTGAAGGATCATGTGACACTGAAGACTGGAGTAATGATGCTGAACATTCAGCTTTGATCACAGGAATAAATTACACTTTACTGTATATTCACATAGAAAACAGCTGATTTACATTAGAATAATATTTCACTGTATTTTTCTGATCAAATAAACACAGCTTTGGAGAGCAGAAGAGACTCTTTTAGAAACATAAAAAAAATCATATTCCAGCTTTTGAGTGGAAGTGGAAGTATACTGTGATTATAAACACCCTATGATTCTCTTAGAGAAGGGTGCGCTAGTGTTATGACAGATGAATATGGAATTTAAACAGCGCCAGTTCAAACAAACATGAAAGTCTAATACGTGTTTGTTTGATTGTGTGTCGTAACATCATAAAACCGTCACACTCGTCCAGACCAGATCATCAGGAGAAACACATCCGTATATCAGAGTCTCGAGAGTTTAACCATCGCCTCGATAGTCTGAGTTCTGCTGGACGACAGCGATGGGGAAGAAATCCTCGTTTACCATCAAATCCTCATATCCATCATATCCACATATCCTCATGTCCATCATATCCTCATATCCTCGAACAGAAGAGTGTGTGTTCGCTGGTCAGAGTTTCCTCACACTCTTGTTGTTCCAAACCCGCATGACTTTCTGTCCTCCATGAAACACAGGAGAAAATCTGAGGAATGTTCATATAATCTGGTCTATTATATACAGTGATACTGTAAAAAAATATATAGCTCATAGTTCAGTGAATGTATGCACTGCAGAAACATGATGTTCCTCCTCAGTGTTTCTGTCTCGTTCTCCAGCACAAACATCTGAACATTCTCACATCAAGATACAGTTACTGGAGAAGAAGCAACATTACTGAAGATATTGAGTAAAAATGTATGAAAATGAAGTGAGTTTGTGTCTAAAACAAGAACAAATATCTGCCAATGGAGTCAGAAAAATAATATTAATTCAAAATGAAAATGAGATTATTTTTCTGACATTGGCAGATATTAGTTCTTGTTTTAAACACAAACTCACTTCATTTTCATACATTTTTAATCAATATCTTCAGTCATGTTGCTTCTTCTCCAGTAAATGAATCTTGATTTAAGAATGTTTAGATGTGTGTGCTGGAGAACGAGACAGAAACACTGAGGAAGAGCATCATTTGTGTAAACGTATAAAATCTATTTATCCCCGTTGATCATATGCATGACTTTCGGTTTGAGACGATCTCGATCTGTGTGTATCAGTAGCCGCGTTTCCATTACCCTTCAAATTGCGCGAATTGAAATTGCGAATTGAAAATATGCCCAATGGAAACACGTCAATTTCACAGAAACTCGCATTTATCTCAAAACAGTTTTCCGCTCGCATGAGGGGGTGTTTCAGGCAATTCGAGGAAGGAATATTTCGCAAAACTGCAATGGAAACAGTTTCTGCGCATTTACAGTCACCTGACGTAGACGACGCGGTGTGTTTGGACAGAATACGAGACAGAGTTCTTTATTAAACTCATATAAGACAAAAGAATTACAGGAATAATGGATTCTAAACTCAAATAAATGCCATAATCAGCAGAGATGAGGGAGAAACACCCAGAAACCCCTCATGTGGGCCGCTCACAGTATAATGGTCTTTCCTTGCCATTAATGCTTGGAAACACACACACATCTCCTTCCATTAATAATAATGGCCAGTGCAGTGGCTGCTGGGATATAGCACAGAAACTATATACTATAAACATAAACTGTTTTTGTAATGATTTTACTGATCGCGAGAGGAAAAAAGTAAGTTTTAGTCGCATAACATCGGTTAATGGAAACGCCGT
>NW_028296284.1:22500-32500 GCF_964197995.2 Scardinius erythrophthalmus
TTGCGACTTTTTATCTCACAATCGCGAGTTTATTTCTCAGAATTGCGACTTTATATCTCCCAATTGCGACTTTATTTCTCAGAATTGCGACTTTATATCTCGCAATTGCGACTTTATATCTCCCAATTGCGACTTTATATCTCCCAATTGCGACTTTATATCTCCCAATTGTGACTTTATTTCTCAGAATTGTGACTTTATATCTCCCAATTGCGACTTTATTTCTCAGAATTGCGACTTTATATCTCGCAATTGCGACTTTATATGTCGCAATTGTGACTTTGTTTCTCAGAATTGCGACTTTATTTCTCAGAATTGCGACTTTATATCTCCCAATTGCGACTTTATTTCTCAGAATTGCAACATTATATCTCGCAATTGCGACTATTTCTCAGAATTGCGACTTTATATCTCCCAATTGCGACTTTATTTCTCAGAATTGCGACTTTATATCTCGCAATTGTGACTTTATATCTCCCAATTGCGACTATTTCTCAGAATTGTGACTTTATATCTCCCAATTGCGACTTTATATCTCGCAATTGTGACTTTATTTCTCAGAATTGCGACTTTATTTCTGAGAATTGCGACTTTATTTCTCAGAATTGCGACTTTATATCTCCCAATTGCGACTTTATTTCTCAGAATTGCAACTTTATATCTCGCAATTGCGACTATTTCTCAGAATTGCGACTTTATATCACCCTACTGCGACTTTATTTTTCAGAATTGCGACTTTATATCTCACAATTGCGACTTTATTTCTCAGAATTGCGACTATTTCTCAGAATTGCAACTTTATATCTCGCAATTGCAACTATTTCTCAGAATTGTGACTTTATATCTCCCTATTGCAACTTTATTTCTCAGAATTGCGACTTTATATCTCCCTATTGCGACTTTATATCTCGCAATTGTGACTTTATTTCGCAGAATTGCGACTTTATATCTCGCAATTGCGACTTTATATCTCGCAATTGTGACTTTATTTCTCAGAATTGCGACTTTATATCTCCCAATTGCGACTTTATTTCTCAGAATTGCAACTTTATATCTCGCAATTGCGACTATTTATCAGAATTGCGACTTTATATCTCCCTATTGCGACTTTATTTTTCAGAATTGCGACTTAATATCTCGCAAGTGCGACTTTATTTCTCAGAATTGCGACTTTATTTCTCAGAATTGCGACTTTATATCTCGCAATTGCAACTATTTCTCAGAATTGCGACTATTTCTCAGAATTGCGACTATTTCTTAGAATTGCGACTTTATTTCTTAGAATTGCGACTTTATTTCTCAGAATTGCGACTTTATATCTTGCAATTGCGACTTTATATCTCCCAATTGCGAATTTATTTTTCTCAGAATTGCGACTTTATATCTCGCAATTGCGACTTTATTTCTCAGAATTGCGACTTTATTTCTCAGAATTGCGACTTTATATCTCGCAATTGCAACTATTTCTCAGAATTGCGACTTTATATCTCACAATTGCGACTTTATTTCTCAGAATTGCGACTTTATATCTCACAATTGCGACTTTATTTCTCAGAATTGCGACTTTATTTCTCAGAATTGCGACTTTATATCTCCCTATTGCGACTTTATTTCTCAGAATTGCGACTTTATATCTCGCAATTGCGACTTTATTTCTCAGAATTGCGACTTTATTTCTCAGAATTGCGACTTTATATCTCCCTATTGCGACTTTATTTCTCAGAATTGCGACTTTATATCTCGCAATTGCGACTTTATTTCTCAGAATTGCGACTATTTCTCACAATTCTGACTTCATATCTCGCAATTGTGAGAAAAAAATCAGAATTGTGAGATAAAAAGTCGCAATTATTATTATTTATTTATTATTCAGTGGCGGAAACAAGCTTCCATAAAGGACTGAAGTAAAGTGGTACCCAATTTTTTTGCATTACAGTAATAAGAAAATAATGTCACAATACAAAAACAAACACTTTTTTATGCTGTATATAATTTATTTATTTATTTATTTTGATTCTGTGGCGAGTCGCAGGAATCAGTGACGCACGAATATAAAATCTGAACATTTCTGTTTAATTATAATAGCTGAAATATTGAAATAAAATGAATAAATAAAAACAAAAACTGATCTAAAAATAAATGAAACCTAGATTGCAATATTAAACAAAACTAATCAAATGAAAAATGCACTTAAACGGAGGGTCAAATGAATGTGAATTACCGCAGTCTTGGGGTCAGAGAAGGAGTTGAGTCTCCTCATCGACACCTGCCTCGACAGACTGATCATCTCCACCCTGAGACACAAACACCTTCATCATCATCATCTTCACATGAACACAAGGTCAAAGGTCACAGACTCACGTTCTCGCGCTGAGAGCCCTTTTCAGCTTCTTGTTCTTGCGTCTGAGGTGGCAGTTGACGAAGACGATGGTGATCACGACGACGAGCACTAAAGTCCCGACGACTGACGCCCCCATGATGATGAGGAGGCTCTCCGACGGGCTCTTCATCATCTCTGAGAATTCACTGGCACGTCCTGAGAATAAACAACAAAACAGCTACTGAGTTCATTTAAAGGTGCAGTGTGTAAGTTTTAGCGATCCTCCTAAATATTACACACTGCAGCTTTAAAGAGGATCTATTACGCCAGTCTTGATGTTGTTTCTCTACTAGAACAGGTTTTCCTGCTGTAATGTTGATTATTCTCCTCATATTCTCCATTGTTGCGGCTCCTCTCTTCCTAGTCTGTCAGTAACGCTCGGTTTACTTCCTGTCTCTATGAAGCCCCTCCTTCTGAAAAGCACACTGTGCTCTGATTGGTCGGCTGGAGCAGTGTGTTGTGATTGGTCGAGCGCTTCGAGTGTGTTTGGGAAATGCCCCGCCCCTTACCATAACCGCCAGTTTAACACATTACTAACTAACTCAACCAGGCCCCACCTCTTTATTCTGCGCATTAATTATTATAATGAGGAATATTGTGACGTGTTCGTTCCCGGGAGAAAACCAGTGTGTTTTCATGCACTGCTCCATTGGGTTTGCTTCCATAACTTGTCTTCTTTCAGACTAGTGGAAGGAAAACATCCAAAATACAGTTTTATTGCACTCGATCTGTAGATCTCGATCTGTAAAGGTCAGATGGAGTCAGAAATCTCTTTACACCAAACTTTACAGTATTATTCATATCTATATTCATATATCATTCTCATGATGTCTACAACATTTTATTCCTGAAAACATGGTGAAAATGTCTTTATTTCTGTTTGTTGACAATATTTTCTCTAAAATGTCAAAAAAATCTAACTTTTGAGTCTAACTATCCAATATTCAGATTTCTGTATGGAAATGTACGCAAATGAGTGCAGAATTAATTAGACAGTGCTTCATTTGCATATTTAAACACTTTTCAGAAAACCTGTAATACAAAACAATTGTATTAATGTACTGTAAATAAGCCAGTGATATCTAATTAAAATATTTACCCTATTCTTTTGAAATGTCTTAATTTAATTATTATTATTATTTTTATTTTATTTAATTATTTTATTTATTTAATTTAATTATTTGATTTGATTTATTTTCATTTGATTGCCACCACAAGGGGGCAGCAGAATCATGAGAGTTGACATGTTGAGCAAATGAATGTGGAAGCTCTTTTTTATTAAACGAAGGCGGAGTTTCAATTGTTTTCTGAGTCACTGTCGTCTATGATTAAGATCTAAATTTACACTGGAGAAGATCATTATGAGGAAGTCAAAGACGCTTGGGTTGTGTTGTAATAACAGCGCAAACATCCACAGAAAAACCAAGACGGGCCACAACATTAAAAACAGAAATGTTTCCAGAATCAAACATCCTTCTTGTTATTTTAAACACATTTTCTGCTGATCTATTTATACACACTTCACCATAAGCTGAAAACACACCGCCTCAGTGTTTCTGTCTCGTCCTCCAGCACAACATCTAAACATTCTTACATCAAGATTCATTTACTGGAGAAGAAGCAAAATAAAAAAGATATTGTATATATTATGTGATTATTATAAATACTGGGACATGTTTGAGTGTTTATGATAATAAGGATTATTACATTGCATTATTGTGATTAGTGAGACGGTCATAATGTAATTGGGTATTTTGTATACAAACATTATAATAATCACATAAATTATTATGAATTTATATATATATACACTAACACAATATACATAGAAAAAACAGAACAATTTATTTCCCATATATATATATATATATTTTTTTTTTTTGCTTGAAATAAACTATCAATCAATCAAGTAAAAATGTATGAAAATGAAGTGAGTTTGTGCTTCAAACAAGACAATTATCTGCCAATGGAGTCAGAAAAAGAATCTTAGTGTTTTCTGAGCTCAACTTCACCAGAACGAGTCTGTCCTTGTATGGTGATCATCCAGCAATGACATTAATGTGATGTAAGTTGTGTGGGAAACCCATGTGTTTCGTCAGTCAGTGTGATGATCACGTCTGTCATTTGTTCTGAATGTGTCTTTATTAGATTTAACACCTACGTTCGACCTCCCTTCCGATCTCCAGTTTAAACTGGGCTCTCGCGGTGCCCATGATGTTCCCAGTCTTGCAAACGTAAAGACCCTCATCCGACACGTTCAGCGGCCGAACGAACACCAGCCTCTCTCTCTGAACCGACACACCCTCCGGCAGACGCCCGTCCTGCCTGAAACACACACACACACACACACACACACACACACACACACACACTGCAGTCAGTGTCAGTTTATCATCTGTATCGTGTTTTAAAACAATACAAAACAAGTAGAAACACATGCTACACTTTTTTACTGAATCCAGCAGTGTAAATCATCAGTTCTCAGTGTGAATATATAGTAAAGTGTAATTTATTCCTGTGATCAAAGCTTAATGTTTAGCATCATTACTCCAGTCTTCAGTGTCACATGATCCTTCAGAAATCACTCTAGATGTGCATGAGAGCTGATTCTCACTTCCTCCATCAGTATCTGTGTTGAATCTGCTGTAGGTCTTTAAATATCCTCAGACAAGATACATTTACTGAAGAAAATGCAGTGGCAAAATTCGTCACGGACACACCCTGATACCGACACACACTCACACACGATACTGACACACACTCACCCACTCAAGTTCAGTATGGCGTACCACAAGGCTCAGTACTAGGACCGCTGCTGTTCACTCTGTACATGCTATACACACACACACACACACACACACACTCTGTACATGCTACCATTAGGAGATATCATTAGAAAGCATGGCATTAGTTTTCACTGTTATGCCGACGATACTCAGCTCTATATTTCTTCAAAACCTAACGAAACTCACCAATTCACTAAATTAACGGAATGCACAGCTGATGTAAAAACTGGATGACTTGTAATTTCCTACTTCTAAATTCTGAAAAAACAGAGATTCTAATGATTGGACAAAAAAACTTCCTCACGTAATAATCTAGAATACTGTCTAACACTCGATGGCTGCTCTGTCAAGTCCTCGTCGTTGGTTAGGAACCTGTGTGTGTGTGTGTGTGTGTGTGTGTGTGTGTGTGTGTGTGTGTGTGTGTGTGGGTGTGCTCTTTGATACCAATCTTTCATTTGAATATCACGTGTCTAGTATCTGTAAAACCGCATTCTTCTTTCATCTAAATACGTCATATGCTCTCATTGACAAATGCGGAACAGTTAGTTCATGCGTTCATGAGCTCAAGGCTAGATTACTGTAATGCTCTACTGGGTGGTTGCCCTGCACGCTTAATAAACAAACTACAGCTGGTTCAAAACGCAGCAGCTCGAGTTCTTACCAGAACCAGGAAGTATGACCATATTAGCCCGGTTCTGTCAACACTGCACTGGCTCCCTATTAAACATCGCATACATTTTAAAATATTGCTGATTACTTACACTCACACACACACACTCACACTCACTGTCACACACACACATACACACACTCTCTTGCGATCTGGCCGCTGTAACAACGCCAAACACCACATTAAAAAGATCTCGTGTTTCGGACCCTCACTGTAATTATCATCTGAGTATCATGTGACTCCCACAGCCTGTCGCCAGTGCATTCCCCAACAGTACCTGAGTGAAAACACCCTCACAAGGTGCAACATATCATGCTTATTTTAGCATTAGTATTTAGTGTATCTCTTTAATCATACATTACTCAGGCCTGGAAGTGAAACGCCGCCAATCAGAGGATGAGCTTCTGCAGTGTGTGTGTCCAGTTATTATAAATCTTAACACCCCCCCACCCCACCCCACACCACACACACACACACACACACACACACACTCTCATTGTGTTTCTCAATATATTCTCATGCTTTCTTTCTCTTTAACACAATCACAAAGGGCTGTGAACTGCAGAGCGATGCATATTCACATGCTCCTTTCAGGATAACATAAAGCTTCAGTGTCGCGTTGCAACCCGAGAGAAGCGAGAGTTTCATGCAGAAAGAAGGAGAGAAAGAGCAGGATGCTGAAAGATGAGGGTGGGGTGTGTGTGTATCGAGACACGCTGAGCCCTAAATAACCCTCCTGTCCTGTAATGATTGTTTTAACCGGCACAGAAACACAGGATTAAAGATGCAGCGCATCAACTGCAATTAACAGTGTTTGATGCCTCGTCCTGATCCTGCATCCCGTCAGACGCTCTACAGCCTCAAACACTGTGTTTCTGTACAAATAACACATTTACTAGAAGTTAAAAAATTACTTAAGATTTTAGTTCTTGTTTTCTGAAAGAAGCATCAAAACAAAGTGAGTGAGTTATGCTTAAAACGAGAAAAATAAACTTTATTCAAAGGGAGAACAAGATTATTTTTCTGACTCCATTAGCAGATATTTGTTCTTGTTTTCAGCACAAAAAACACAATTTTGAAACATTTTTCATTAAACAAGAATTAATATCTTCAGTCTTTCTTCTTCTCCAGTAAATGTATCTTGATTTAAGAATGTTCAGATATTTGTGCTGGAGAACGAGACAGAAACACTGAGGAGGAACACTAAACACTAATACTAAAAATCGTAAAATAGCATGAATAAATACTAAAATAAATACTAAAATGCAAAAAACTAAAATTTTAATACTAAAAATCGTAATATAGTATGAATAAATACTAAAATAAATACTAATACTAAAATGCAAAAAAATTAAATTTTAATACAAAAAATAGTAGAATAGTACAAATAAATACAAGATACTACAATAAATACAAATACTAAAACAGCAACAAAAAAACTAAAATAATACTAATACTAAAATAGCAAAAATACTTAAATACTAATACTAAAAATCATAAAATAGTACAAATAATTACAAAATACTAAACATAAATACTAATACTAAAATAGCCAAAAACAAACAAAGGCTGTTACAATGAGTTCTGATGAAGAACTAGCTTTAGTTTGTGGCGATAAACGATATTTAATTTCATGTTTTATGATCATGCTGTAATGTTGATTATTCTCCTCATATTCTCCATTGTTGCGGCTCCTCTCTTCCCAGTCTGTCAGTAACGCTCTGTTTACTTCCTGTCTCTATGAAGCCCCTCCTTCTGAAAAGCACACTGTGCCCTGATTGGTCGGCTGGAGCAGTGTGTTGTGATTGGTCGAGCGCTTCGAGTGTGTTTGGGAAATGCCCCGTCCCTTACCATAACCGCCAGTTTAACACACTACTAACTAACTCAACCAGGCCCCGCCCCTTTATTCTGCACATTAATTATTAGCATAACATGCAAGTGTTGAAGTTTACAAAACTGTATATTCGGCGAGTTACTTCGGTGAAATACTGTTGGATGGAGAGAAATTCTGATCACAGTGTTTTGTGTTTTATTTTTAAATGTGTGTTTATAATCTATTTGAGATGTTCATCTGACACACACGACACACACACACACACACACACACACCCTGAGGCTAGAGATCATCAGAAGTCTCGGAGGAACTGTACCTGCTCCAGGTGATGTTCTCCGGAAGAGGGTTCCCCTTCACTGCACACCTGAGCTCTGACCCCACCTGACCGATCCTCCACGAGCCAAAACCAGCAATCTCTGCGTCTGGAGGAACTGACACACACACACACACACACACACACACACACACACACACACACACAGCAAAACTTTACTTTACACTACCGCTAAACTGTTTGGAATGATTAAGATTCAATGTTTCTGAAAGAGGGTCTTCTCTCCAAAGCTGTGTTTATATGATCAAAAATACAGGAAAAACAGTGAAATATTATTCTAATGTAAATCATCAGTTTTCTATGTGAATATATAGTAAAGTGTAATTTATTCCTGTGATCAGATAAAGACGTAAAACATTAATGTGTGTCTGAAACTCAGTTTAAGCACTTCGGCACAATCCGTGTTAAATCCACAGATGAACAGGTTTAACTCCGCTACGGTGACCGGGAGGGGACATGTTCGGCTCACGTTTCTAACTTCAATAGCATTTGAAGACAACGACTTACAGTCATAAAACCAACTGTACATTGTTCATCTAGGTGTCAGGTATGTGACAGTAGTGAAATACATAGCAATATTTACATATGATTTAACAGTTTATTGTCATAAATATCAAAAATATTAAAGGAGTGCATCATACATGAGACCTGGGTGAACAATGTACAGTTGGTTTTATGACTGTAAGTCGTTAGAAGTTAGGAACGTTTATGCCAATGTCGCATGTAATTTTGAGACGGTCCCTAAATATGCGAATATCGAACGTCAAACCAACTTCCGCCAGTGCTAATTTAAGAATGCGCTTCAGGTGTCTTTCACTTATAACGTACCCATGTCTTAGTGCCAAAGACCGCACTATATCTTTATATGACATTCCTAATTTAAAGTAAAATGTTATTTCTTCTGTCAGCGGTAGCCCAGTCTATGGTACGGTTACAGTATTGGCCGCTGTGGCTCCCTCAACATAACTCGTGGCCACGACTTATAATCACGTTCCCACGAGATATTATAACGTTCCCACGACTTAATATCACGTTCCCACGAGTTTATATGTTTTGGCCACGACAAAAATAAGTGAACCGAACATGTCCCCTCCCGGTCACCGTACTCTGCAACTCCTGAACTCCCGCGGCTCGCCTGTCGATGTTCTGCACTGATGTACAGTGTTTACTCTACAGAACTCCATCACGGTGTTCATTACAGCACTGCATTATCTGGAAATGTTGCTATTCTGAGACTTCTTTCAAATATGTTTTTTTCTCCAGTGTAAAAAAAGTCCTGCGGTTCACACACACACACACACACACACACACACACACACACACACACACACACTCGCTCTCTCTCACACACACACACACACACACTCGCAGGGTTGCCAACTTTGGGACTTTGGCTGGAGAGAAATTTTTTGTCCTTGTTTACTTAGTATAAACCCTGATTTATGGAAAAAAAAAAAAACTAATAGAATGGAAACGTGTTTTCAAAATGTACAATTAATTTATTGATTGATCGATTGATATAAAAAAATGAAGATAGAGGTGATTAGCAGATCTGAAGCAGGTTTCAATCCGGTCATGAACCCTAATGCGTATGTCACGTGACAAATGAACGAAAGACTCGGAAGGTAAAGTAATTATATATGTTCCCTGTAAATTATTTTTGACTGCATTATAATGATTTCATAATTTAGAATATGATAAAGACTGTGTAGGTGGATGTGTTCAGGGAATTTGGGTGTTAAAAGTATAACATTTAAAGCCCCTTAAATTAATGAAATGACTCGAAAAAAGATTTGTTCATTTTAATGAGCGAGACCGAACAAGCGAGTGAGTAAAATGATCCGAACTTCCCATCAAGTGCCAGTCTGTTCCTGGTGTCAGTCTTGTTTAGGCCAGTAACTGAAGAGGTTCGCTCAGTATCCGCATTTGACTGTGGCAGGCTCAACACAATCTGGGCAACCTTTCATCATTTGGGGAATTTTAAAATGCCACTCGC
>NW_028296284.1:37500-40000 GCF_964197995.2 Scardinius erythrophthalmus
AGCTCATTAGGAGAGACTCCATGAACTGAACTGAGTGTGTCAGATAAGAGAGACATACAAAATGTGCAGAGTAGTGGGTCATGAGGACTGGAATTGAGAACCACTGTATTAGAGTGATTTCTGAAGGATCATGTGACACTGAAGACTGGAGTAATGATGCTGAACATTCAGCTTTGATCACAGGAATAAATTACACTTTACTGTATATTCACATAGAAAACAGATGATTTACATTATAATTTCAATTCACATTTATTTGTATAGCGCTTTTCACAACACATAATTTCAAAGCAGCTTTACAGAAAATGCACATTACAGTTTACAGTTCTGTTATCAGAGGAAACTGTCTAAGTTATGCATTTCAGAAATGTACATATACAAAATCACAGTTAGCGAAAAATGTATTTATTCAAACAATGTAATAATTAAAGGCAGAAACAATGAGCCACTGAAGTAATGAATCAGCCTGGTTAAAACCAGACCATTCTCAGTAGTAACTGAGTTATGGTCTGGCAAAGCTCCATAGACAAATCATTTCCAAAGGGGCGTCACCAACGGACGTCGCCCAATCAGAGCGATCGTCATCGTGTAAAGCCATATGCTGCGTCCCGATTCGCCTAAGTTACACTACGCCATAAAAGTATGTACTCTTTTTGTGAAGAAAAGGTATTTACTTTTGAATGTGTAGCAAAAAAGTAGACAAGCTTTGGGACAGACTACTTCGTCATCTTTATCGGACGGATCTGTCGTGTGCGTCCCGTCACGTAAACTGCCCTGTCAATCATCTTGTCACAGTTAAAATCCTCTAATAAATCTAATTTAATTTCCCACCGTTTCGGAGAGAAATGTAGTAGCACGTTCATCTGCCAGTGGGCCTTTCATGGAGACTGTCCTCATGTGTTTGCAATTTGAATATAATAATGCATTTAAAAGTTGAACGGACATCGCTCAAATGCCTCTGGACGCAATTGGATAGACCTAGAACCAATCAGAGCGATCGTCATCGTGTAAAGCCCGCCCCAACGTTTCTGATTGGTGCCGCGATTTCTAGGCATGGAAATGGGCTTGAGTGAGCTCTTTGCCAGACTACTTCTCGAGCAAATCTGAATTTGCCGGAAGTTGTCTGGGTGTTCCCAGGCTAGTAATGAATACTTATTTGTTAACAAATAATTATGACATTTAGAAAAATGTAGCATTGGTGCGTGTTCAATCAAGTCAAGTCTCCTTCATTTATACAGCGCTTTAACAATATAGATTATTTCCCAGCAGCTTTACAGAGATAACAGGAGATTACAGTAACAGAGAGTGTTCAGACTTTACAGCAGATCTAGAATAAAGTTATTGCCCAGATAAAGTTAGTTTGACTGATTCACTTCCGTTGTAAAGATCATTAGTTATTAACTTAGGGGCCGCTAACACACACCGCTCTCACAGAAAACAGAAACTTCTTTAATGTGTTCTGGACGTTCATTCACACACAACAGTGTTTGGGGCTCGATCAGATCAATTCAGTTCATAAAACACATTTTTACAGCCTAAACCAAGGTCATTTTAAACTGGTTGGTTCAGAAGGTGTAGGTTTTGTATTGTACAGCAGATCAACTGATTAACAGACTTTCCTTTTGTCAACAGAAGTGAAATGGAGCTTGTGAAAATGAAAGAGGGGCTCTTACTCCAGACGGTCAGGCTGATTTGAGTCTCGAAGTTTCCCGAGGGAAAGGTGGAGATGTGGCAGGTGTATGTGGCCTGATCCGACTTCTTCGTGTTCAGAATCAACAGCGTCGAGTCGAGGGTCGGGTCAGAGCTCTCGAACCGAACACGCTTCAGAAAATCAGGAGACGCTGGGAGAAACAAACGCAGCGTTTCAGAAGAAGAAGTATATTAGACTCAGTTAGAGGGAAATACAGTATTAGACATAAAAAGTTATGCCGTTAAAGTTCCTTATTTTGTTCTGGAGTCTCAACAGGTTCACATGCATACAAGATAAAAAACACTGTAATCTCCTCATGATCTCCACTGCAGCGTCAGCTCTTTCCTCTCAGTGTCTGAAACGCTTCGTTTGAAGATTCAGTCTCTCTAAGCTCCGCCTCTCTGAGAGCTGCTCTGCTGTGATTGGTCAGAAAGCAAACGCTCATTATCATATCTGAGTCTCAGCTCTTGATCACAGTGATACGAACAGTGACGATGGCGTGGGTTTCACCGTATCAATCTCAGAAAACAGCGTCTTCTCCACACGAACAACACAAACTCTTCCAGTCTCAGAGACACTACAGTGTTTGAGGGCGGAGCTAAGAGACGCTGCTCAGCCAATCAACACCAGAGGAGGGCATTATGCTAATTAGTAACAGACCTACGCAGGATCAGCAGAGACGAGAGACTGAATTACTGACGACTCGTTTCAGTTCAGAATCACTTCTTTCTTTTGGGAGACCAAAACTCCATTTATCTGCACTTTGATCTTTAAAACTATCATGAACATATCAATGTGGTCTAAGATAAA
>NW_028296284.1:45000-55000 GCF_964197995.2 Scardinius erythrophthalmus
CTCTCACACACTCTCACACACTCTCACACACTCTCACACACTCTCACACACTCACACTCTCACACTCTCACACACTCTCACACACTCTCACACACTCTCACACACTCTCTCACACTCTCTCACACTCTCACACACTCTCACACTCTCTCACACTCTCTCACACTCTCTCACACTCTCTCACACTCTCTCACACTCACTCTCACACACTCTCACACTCACTCACACTCTCTCACACTCTCTCACACTCTCTCACACTCTCTCACACTCTCTCACACTCACTCTCACACACTCTCACACTCACTCACACTCTCTCACACACTCTCACACTCTCTCACACACTCTCTCACACTCTCTCACACTCTCACACTCTCTCACACACTCTCACACTCTCTCACACACTCTCACACTCTCACACACTCTCTCACACACTCTCACACACTCTCACACTCTCACACTCTCTCACACACTCTCACACACTCTCACACACTCTCACACACTCTCACACACTCTCTCACACACTCTCACACACTCTCACACACTCTCACACTCTCACACACACACTCTCTCACACACTCTCACACTCTCTCACACACACACTCTCTCACACACTCTCACACTCTCTCACACTCTCTCACACTCTCTCACACTCTCTCACACTCTCTCACACTCTCTCACACTCTCTCACACTCTCTCACACTCTCTCACACTCTCTCACACTCTCTCACACTCTCTCACACTCTCTCACACTCTCTCACACTCTCTCACACTCTCTCACACTCTCACACACTCTCTCACACTCTCTCACACTCTCTCACACACTCTCACACTCTCACACACTCTCTCACACACTCTCACACACTCTCTCACACTCTCTCACACACTCTCACACTCTCACACACACACTCTCTCACACACTCTCACACTCTCTCACACACACACTCTCTCACACACTCTCACACACTCTCACACTCTCTCACACTCTCTCACACTCTCTCACACTCTCTCACACTCTCTCACACTCTCTCACACTCTCTCACACTCTCTCACACTCTCTCACACTCTCTCACACTCTCTCACACACTCTCACACTCTCTCACACTCTCTCACACACACACTCTCTCACACTCTCTCACACACTCTCACACTCTCTCACACTCTCTCACACACACACTCTCTCACACACTCTCACACACTCTCACACACTCTCACACACTCTCACACACTCTCACACACTCTCACACACTCTCACACACTCTCACACACTCTCACACACTCTCACACACTCTCACACACTCTCACACACTCTCACACACTCTCACACACTCTCACACACACTCTCACACACACTCTCACACACACTCTCACACACTCTCACACACTCTCACACACTCTCTCACACACTCTCACACACTCTCACACACTCTCACACACTCTCACACACTCTCACACACTCTCACACACTCTCACACACTCTCTCACACTCTCTCACACTCTCACACACACACTCTCTCACACACTCTCTCACACACTCTCTCTCACACTCTCTCTCACACTCTCTCACACACTCACACACTCTCACACACTCTCACACACTCTCACACACACTCTCACACACTCTCACACACTCTCACACACTCTCACACACTCTCACACACTCTCTCACACACTCTCACACACTCTCACACACTCTCACACACTCTCTCACACTCTCTCACACTCTCTCACACTCTCTCACACTCTCTCACACTCTCTCACACTCTCTCACACTCTCACACACTCTCACACACACACTCTCTCACACACTCTCTCACACACTCTCACACACTCTCACACACTCTCTCACACACTCTCTCACACTCTCTCACACTCTCACACACTCTCACACACTCTCACACACTCTCTCACTCTCTCACACTCTCACACACTCTCTCACACTCTCACACACTCTCTCACACACTCTCACACACACTCTCACACACTCTCTCACACTCTCTCACACTCTCACACTCTCACACTCTCTCACACACTCTCTCACACACTCTCTCACACTCTCACACACACACTCTCTCACACACTCTCTCTCACACTCTCTCACACTCTCTCTCACACACTCTCTCACACTCTCTCTCACACACTCTCTCACACTCTCTCTCACACTCTCTCACACACACACACACTCTTTAGATTATTTAAATGCTTCTTTTATTATCTGGGTCTCTTCTGTGAAATCGCTGCAGAAACACACTTTTGGAAGCTCTACTGTTAATAGTGTGGCTGAGGTCAGGTTATTAGAAGTCGAGCAGGTTTTTCACCCTAATTGGTGGAAAAAGATGAATGATTTTTCTATAAAAAGTTGCTTTAGTCTAAGAGTTTTATGAGATTCACTCGACTAGTTCATGTTTTTACCTTTAGGGCCTTCAGTGAAGTGTCCTGTAATGATCTGTTCTCGTTCTCCTCCTGGGTTCTGTCTGGACCAGGTCACCTGCACCACCTTCTCCTCTCCCTGCACCTCGAACCGGCAGGGAAGCCGAGTCTGTGTGTCGGAGAACGAGCGCTGGGACGCCGGCGGATCAAGGAACTCACTGTGAACACACACTGAGAAATAAAGAGTCAGTGTGAACATCTGCAAACATCTCTGACTGGGTTTACTGTTCGAGACGAGGTCAGTGTGTGAGAGTTAATAATAAACCCGCACTATCATGATCCATTGCTCTTGCCCCGACAAACACGTCACAGAAACACAAGGACGTTCCCATGCAGAACAACGAGCGAGTCAGAAATAAGCCAAAACTATCAATGCTCAATGCAAATAATAAAATGCATTCCATATGGTTAGTTTTTGACATGTTTAATCAAAGTGTTATGGTGTAAATTAATTTGTCAGTTTGCATGCATTTAACGTTTAGTATCATATTTGATTTATCAGGCTTTTATGGCTCATAAAGGTCTAATATCGTGAGAATATGGAGGAAAAAACTGTGAAATTTTATTCAGAGACTCAAACTGAACAAAAATGAGGACGTTTGTACAGTTATAATAAAAGACGTTTACTGGATAAAAGAGTGTAAACTGGACTGGAGAAGATCGAGTGCAACAGGTTCATCAGATCATGTTGATAAGTTATGATCAGATATGTATACAGAGGACATTATGTTTCGAGTAAAGCTGCATTACATTCTACAGGGAAATGTTTCTGCTCAGGAGAGAGTTCTCAGTCAAGTTTAATTTACATATCAACACCTTCTCAAATATTCCTCATAAACGTGGATCGAAACACACTCAAACGAGCCACTGGTTTTCATGCAGTGAATAATGAATGAAGCAGAGAAATGTTCAGCTTCAGTGTCTGAGCAGAGATGGAGACACACTCGAGATCTCTCTTAAACCGTTCATCCCGGATATTTCTGCTGATTTTGCTCTATTCTGGAACAGTTGGATCATGTAGAACTCGCACACACACTCGCATTTCAAAGTGAGAGAATGAGACCGAGAGAGAATGTCATCTTGAAGTTCCGGTTATTGTTTGTCTTCGTCTCAGCTGACACACACACTGAACACAAACACTCCAAACACACACACACTGACACGCCACACGTTTACAATAACAATACATAGCTTCACCTTCACACACACATTTGTTTTGCTATACTTGTTAGGACCTCCATTGGTGAAATGGTTTTTATACTGTACAAACTGTATATTCTCTCCTCTAACACTAACCCTACCCATCACACACACACACACACACACACACACACACACACACACACACACAGAGAGAGAGAGAGAGTAACTAGAGGTTCAATTAGAGCGGATTGTAGGAACCGTTCTTTGGTCGGTTCGTTCTTTCTCTGTATTTCATTCAGAGAATCACATCACTGCATTTCTGGACCACAATCAATTAGAGAATGCTCATCGTTAAACTCATTTAAGAATAATTTTAAGAAATGGCTTCATAATCAACAATGTGAACATTATTGCTGCTTCCTCTATTATTACTATTAATAATGTCATTATCATTTGTTATATTTAACTCATAAAAACTCACATTTTTATTATTATTGTGTACATATATCTCGTCTTTTTGTATGTTAATTGTATTTTACAGAGTTGTTTACATGTTCTAGTTCTATTATTGTTGTAATTGTTTTACCCTCTTCTCTAGTTTTAGGCCTAATAACATCTGGCAGAGGGACTAGCGATGAAAACTAGCCTTCGGGCTAATCTGGGTACATTTACATTCACGAATGTTGATTAATGTACACTGTCCCTTTTCTAAATCAATACATACACACACACACACACACACACACACACACACACACACACACACACACGCATTCTCTCACTCACTCACTCACACACACACACACACACGCATTCTCTCACTCACTCACTCACTCACTCACTCACTCACACACACACACACACACACACACACACACACACACACACACACGCATTCTCTCACTCACACACACACACACACACACACACACACGCATTCTCTCACTCACTCACACACACACACACACACACACACACACACACACACACACACACACACACACACACACGCATTCTCTCACTCACTCACTCACACAAACACACACACACACACACACACACACACACACACACACACACACACACGCATTCTCTCACTCACACACACACACACACACGCACGCACGCACACACACACACACACACACACACACACACACACACACACGCATTCTCTCACTCACTCACACACACACACACACACACACAGTTCTGCACACATTTCCTCCACGACAGTCATAAATAAGTGAGTAATGGTTTTTGAGGCTGGTTGAACTTTACCGACAGAAGAATGTCACTGCACCACATAGCAGATCTCTCTCTCACACACACACACACCGAAACACAACTTATGGACTCCCTGCTGAAAAAACAACAGCTAAAACACAACTATGCGTGTGGCTGGTTTTAGTGGGTTTGTTGCAGTATTTATTAACCTTTGTGAACGTTTATTAATAAAAACACAACGGTTTAATGTCATGTCAATCAATGCATTAACTTAATGATAACAGATAAAACTTTTGATTTCAACAGTGCATTAGTAAATTAATTAACATAAACTGATTACTAAATATTAGCTAAATATGAACAAAACCCCTATAGTAAAGTGTCACCGTAATTTACAAATATAACTGACTAACTAACACACACTACTCGAGTCCTCAGCAGTGTTTGAGTTTTTTGTCTTACCCATCAATGTGAAGAGGATCACACAGATGAAGCTCAGTAGTTTCGTCATGTTTCTGATTTATTCTCTCAGTGTATTTCTCTGTTATTCCTCCTCATGTTCTCACGCGCTTTTCTCTTCATCCATGTTAAACTGTGTTCTTCAGATCCGCCATTTGTCAGCATTAAAGGAATAAAAACAGACTACAAGCTGAGTTTCTACAGGAAGATCCAGAGGCTGATAAACTCATCATTAAACTCTGTTTGAAGTCTGTGTTCAGGTGAGCGTTCACACACACCTGCGTGTTCACGTGGGCTCCACCCACCGCTGGGCACGCGCACGTGCGCGCACACTCCCTCTCTCTCTCACTGACCTTTGGTTTGTGCACTAAACTATAAACTTATGTTTTTTCTCTTGAAATCAGAACTCTGTGGGGGATTTGAAATGATTTCTAGAAAACTCTCCTCTCTGAAGCTGTTAGAGCCAAAGTGAAGTTTGAGGAATTCGTGGCTTTTGTTTGGTTTGGTGTTTTGTAAAGTAGAAATGAACAGGACAAACCAGTTAAGCAGCGAATTCTTGACATTTAATGAACATACCCACAAACAGGCAAATTATTTAAACAACAATCTAGAGAGATATAGGCTACAAGGTTTGTTTTTACTTTTAAGTAAAATAATTTAATATTATTGTTATTATTTCAAGTAGCCTAATTTGTATTTTTTTTATTTTTTTATTTTATCATTAATATCATCTAAATACATTTAAATTACACGAATGTATATTTATGCAGGAGTTTGTGTTCTTCTAATTTGATTGGTCACGTGGTGTATCAAAGCTGATTGAAATAGTTATAAGTTTTGACCAGGAGCGAGTTAATGATTTAGTTTATTTCACAATAAACATTTCCTAACTGTTTTATTGCGACACCTGCTGGTCAACTGTATTTAAAATAGACATGAGAAGAGCTCAAGCATCAACTAGAACAGGGAGGGATTTAAGAAAGTCTTTTATTTAAATTAGAAATAAGAATATTTTTTACTCATCTTATACAGTAACAAGGAAAATTATTGGACACTGTTCAAGTTAGAAATATATTATTAAAAAAATGTACTATGTTAATTGGCATTGAGAGCCTTACACACACATTGTACAAATTAACATCGTCAAACAATGACAACAGAGCAGAACTGGAGATTAACGAAGCTTAAATAATGTAGAAAGCATTCGGGTGTTCTCAGGGCAGAGGCTTCTTCTTCATCCCAGGATGAAGAGTGTCGTAGGTGTCCTGATCACGACGGCCCAGATCCTGAGGAACGAAACACACTGATCAGACACACACACTCTCTGACAGTCATAAATCATAATCAGACCACAGTCATTCACTCACCAGACTCTCTCACAGTCATAAATCATAATCAGACCACAGTCATTCACTCACCAGACTCTCTCACAGTCATAAATCATAATCAGACCACAGTCATTCTCTCATCAGACTCTCTGAAGGTCATACATCATAATCAGACCACAGTCATTCACTCATCAGACTCTCTGACAGTCATAAATCATAATCAGACCACAGTCATTCACTCATCAGACTCTCTCACAGTCATAAATCATAATCAGACCACAGTCATTCACTCATCAGACTCTCTCACAGTCATAAATCATAATCAGACCACAGTCATTCACTCACCAGACTCTCTGACAGTCATAAATCATAATCAGACCACAGTCATTCACTCATCAGACTCTCTCACAGTCATAAATCATAATCAGACCACAGTCATTCACTCATCAGACTCTCTCACAGTCATAAATCATAATCAGACCACAGTCATTCACTCATCAGACTCTCTCACAGTCATAAATCATAATCAGACCACAGTCATTCACTCACCAGACTCTCTCACAGTCATAAATCATAATCAGACCACAGTCATTCACTCACCAGACTCTCTCACAGTCATAAATCATAATCAGACCACAGTCATTCTCTCATCAGACTCTCTGAAGGTCATACATCATAATCAGACCACAGTCATTCACTCATCAGACTCTCTGAAGGTCATACATCATAATCAGACCACAGTCATTCACTCATCAGACTCTCTGAAGGTCATACATCATAATCAGACCACAGTCATTCTCTCATCAGACTCTCTGAAGGTCATAAATCATAATCAGACCACAGTCATTCACTCATCAGACTCTCTCACAGTCATAAATCATAATCAGACCACAGTCATTCACTCATCAGACTCTCTGAAGGTCATACATCATAATCAGACCACAGTCATTCTCTCATTAGACTCTCTGAAGGTCATACATCATAATCAGACCACAGTCATTCACTCATCAGACTCTCTCACAGTCATAAATCATAATCAGACCACAGTCATTCACTCATCAGACTCTCTCACAGTCATAAATCATAATCAGACCACAGTCATTCACTCACCAGACTCTCTCACAGTCATAAATCATAATCAGACCACAGTCATTCACTCACCAGACTCTCTCACAGTCATAAATCATAATCAGACCACAGTCATTCACTCATCAGACTCTCTCACAGTCATAAATCATAATCAGACCACAGTCATTCACTCACCAGACTCTCTCACAGTCATAAATCATAATCAGACCACAGTCATTCTCTCATCAGACTCTCTGAAGGTCATAAATCATAATCAGACCACAGTCATTCACTCACCAGACTCTCTCACAGTCATAAATCATAATCAGACCACAGTCATTCTCTCATCAGACTCTCTGAAGGTCATACATCATAATCAGACCACAGTCATTCACTCACCAGACTCTCTCACAGTCATAAATCATAATCAGACCACAGTCATTCACTCACCAGACTCTCTCACAGTCATAAATCATAATCAGACCACAGTCATTCACTCATCAGACTCTCTCACAGTCATAAATCATAATCAGACCACAGTCATTCACTCACCAGACTCTCTCACAGTCATAAATCATAATCAGACCACAGTCATTCACTCACCAGACTCTCTCACAGTCATAAATCATAATCAGACCACAGTCATTCACTCATCAGACTCTCTCACAGTCATAAATCATAATCAGACCACAGTCATTCACTCACCAGACTCTCTCACAGTCATAAATCATAATCAGACCACAGTCATTCTCTCATCAGACTCTCTGAAGGTCATAAATCATAATCAGACCACAGTCATTCACTCACCAGACTCTCTCACAGTCATAAATCATAATCAGACCACAGTCATTCTCTCATCAGACTCTCTGAAGGTCATACATCATAATCAGACCACAGTCATTCACTCATCAGACTCTCTCACAGTCATAAATCATAATCAGACCACAGTCATTCACTCACCAGACTCTCTCACAGTCATAAATCATAATCAGACCACAGTCATTCACTCACCAGACTCTCTCACAGTCATAAATCATAATCAGACCACAGTCATTCACTCATCAGACTCTCTCACAGTCATAAATCATAATCAGACCACAGTCATTCACTCACCAGACTCTCTCACAGTCATAAATCATAATCAGACCACAGTCATTCTCTCATCAGACTCTCTGAAGGTCATAAATCATAATCAGACCACAGTCATTCACTCACCAGACTCTCTCACAGTCATAAATCATAATCAGACCACAGTCATTCTCTCATCAGACTCTCTGAAGGTCATACATCATAATCAGACCACAGTCATTCTCTCATCAGACTCTCTCACAGTCATAAATCATAATCAGACCACAGTCATTCACTCATCAGACTCTCTGAAGGTCATAAATCATAATCAGACCACAGTCATTCACTCATCAGACTCTCTCACAGTCATAAATCATAATCAGACCACAGTCATTCTCTCATCAGACTCTCTGAAGGTCATACATCATAATCAGACCACAGTCATTCTCTCATCAGACTCTCTCACAGTCATAAATCATAATCAGACCACAGTCATTCTCTCATCAGACTCTCTGAAGGTCATAAATCATAATCAGACCACAGTCATTCACTCACCAGACTCTCTCACAGTCATAAATCATAATCAGACCACAGTCATTCTCTCATCAGACTCTCTGAAGGTCATACATCATAATCAGACCACAGTCATTCTCTCATCAGACTCTCTCACAGTCATAAATCATAATCAGACCACAGTCATTCTCTCATCAGACTCTCTGAAGGTCATAAATCATAATCAGACCACAGTCATTCACTCACCAGACTCTCTCACAGTCATAAATCATAATCAGACCACAGTCATTCACTCATCAGACTCTCTGAAGGTCATACATCATAATCAGACCACAGTCATTCTCTCATCAGACTCTCTGAAGGTCATACATCATAATCAGACCACAGTCATTCACTCATCAGACTCTCTCACAGTCATAAATCATAATCAGACCACAGTCATTCTCTCATCAGACTCTCTGAAGGTCATAAATCATAATCAGACCACAGTCATTCACTCACCAGACTCTCTCACAGTCATAAATCATAATCAGACCACAGTCATTCACTCATCAGACTCTCTGAAGGTCATACATCATAATCAGACCACAGTCATTCTCTCATCAGACTCTCTGAAGGTCATACATCATAATCAGACCACAGTCATTCACTCACCAGACTCTCTCACAGTCATAAATCATAATCAGACCACAGTCATTCACTCATCAGACTCTCTGAAGGTCATACATCATAATCAGACCACAGTCATTCTCTCATCAGACTCTCTGAAG
>NW_028296283.1:0-58467 GCF_964197995.2 Scardinius erythrophthalmus
AGCACCGAAAAAATGGAGATTTTTTTCTTTTTGTGGGGCATTTTGTTTGTGTTCAGGCTTTCTCAGTTGTCTTTAGGTTAATATTTCAGTTAACAGTTTTTCAGTTGTTTTCAGTTAATTTTTTCAGGGGTAGGCTACAGGAGCTGCATAGAGTACTCTCGCGGCTGTAGACGGTAATTTTTTCTCTTGGTTCATGTCAGTCAGTATGAATTCATTTTGATATATAAGTCACACCTGACTATAAGTCGCAGCACCAGCAAAACTATGAAAAAAAGTGTGACTTATAGTCTGGAAAATACGGTATGTGGTCTGCCTCTGTTTTTAATGTTAAAATTGATCAGCTGAAATACTGTACAATGAGTTGCAAATGTTTTTCATTTATGCACCAGAATGAACTTATGCAGTGCAGTCATATGTGCCCTACTTAGAGCTCATGCACAGCAAAAAATGAGTACATGTATCCATAGCAATGGGTTATATATGAATGGAGAGCACTGCACCCTCAGCCATCTGTGATCTCAGTATCACTGCCAGTCAGTGGAACACCAGAGATGCCTGGAGAAATGGGTTAGTGAAATGGGATCTCTCTGATAGAGGATGCGTAGTGCTTGGGTTTAGTAGAGGATGTAGTTGATTTTTACATGATTAGTTGATGACATGACAAAAAGCAGAAATAAAATGTTGCTGATGTATTTGTAATCTTTTTTTGTTATTGAGGAATTTCCCAGGCTGTCACATTAGTTTACATTACATTTGCATTTATAATTTTAGCAGACACTTTGACTAAAAAAGTGACATAAAATTGAGCAACACTACAACACAAGCGATTCATCCAGAGGAGAACATAAAAGTACTGTAAGAAGAGCAGCAATATAAAGTTTGGAAAAGCTATAGATAATAGCTAAGTTATTTATTTAAGTAATTTTTTAGTTTTAAAATGGCCAACATGGCAGAGTCTCAAGCCACCATGGCCACCACACCAGAGCCTCTTCACGTCATGGTTGCCACAGCCTTTATTGGCTGCCACTCCTGAGTCTCCAGCCGTTATGGCCGCCGCACCTGAAGCAACTAAGGCTGTCCCAAAGCTTTCAAAACTGGCGGAGGCCGATCATGAGTCACCTATGCACTCTATTGACTCTGACATGACCACGGAGGTCATCCCTGAACTTCCTGCCTGCCCTGACACGACCACAGAAGTCATCTATGAACTCACTGTGACGGCCAGCCATTTCTAACCTCTCTGTTTTACGGTACTGATCCACTTGTCCGATTGCCGATGCCAATCTTTATGCAAATGAATTCCGTTGAAAGCAACGCGACTATCGAATAGAAGTAGAGCATATGGAGACGGGGGGAAGTCTCTCGCAGGTCCTCTGTTCTAATACGCAACATTTCCCGCTCGGTCAAAACCACGCCCATAGCGGTAAACGCCCATCAACGTACAAATGTGGGGAGGCGTCGCGACACCATGCGACGGTCGTGTTGCAAAAGTGGATCTGTACCGGTAGTTCTGTCAGAGCTGCCGCGGTGGTCTCTAGTTCAGCCTGTTTCACCATGGTGGTCATCAGCCCCACTAGCTCCACTGTTGTGGTCTTCTGCTCTTCTTGCTTCACCGTGGGGATCTACAGTTTCGCCTACTCTGCTGAAGTGGTCTTCGGCTCCATCTGCCCTGCTGTGGGAATTTCTAGTTCCGCCAGCTCCACTGAAATGGTCTTCGGCTCCGCCTGTTCCGCTTTGGTGGTCTTCAGCTCCGCACCTGCCCAGTCGGCTCCACCCTGGTCACCAACTTTGTCTGCTCCTCCCTGGCTCCCAATCTACCTCAGTCTCCACCCCTTTTTCCACCACACAGACTGTGCTTTTTTATGGTGCTTTTTGCCAGTTTTGGAGCTTAGTATGAATAATGTCAGAATGTTATTTTTGCTTGAGCTAGTGCTTTAATCAATCTTGAAATGCTTGCTTAAACACCCGCTGAAATGTGTAAACATTAATGCAATGTTACACATAGGCAGTGCTCAATTCAGCATTACTGTGTCTGTTTACTACAGTAATGCATGCTGGGTACTGGGGGAGGGACAGGGTGAAATAAGCAGATAGTGAAGATGAAAGAAAGGAAAAGGGGGAGAAGATGAGGCTGCAGCAGTTGAGTCAAGAGGGGCTTTGTTAAGGGGTTAGAAAGTGGAGGTCAAGGGTAAGTATTGGGAATGACTGGGAATGTAAAGGACATTGTTGTAGAAGAGTGAGCCATGTGTCAAACACACAGATGAGTCACTGCCTGGGTGAAAGTTCAAGCTAAATACCACAGGCTGGCTTGGTCATATACTGTAGTTTCAAGGCTAAAATACGTTCAATACTTAAGGCCCCAATATACTCACGGCGAAAGGATTTTTCATTCTTCTCATTTCATCAGAGGTACAACTTCATTTTCTACTATAAAGCAGTTCTCCAGTGTGTTCATGTTTTTAGTCACGGATGTCTGACTGAACAGAAAAAATTAACCAGAGAAGATTTCCATGTGAAAAAAGGTGGAGCCTCAGCGCACACCTACCTATTACGTAATCGCCACAAACCAATATAGTACGGAAGTGTTTACCAGCCAGCGCAAACTTTTCTGGAAAGTTCGCTTAAGCAAGCTGTTTCGAACTCCCAAACAAAATTTGTTTTAACCTGATTTTGTTCAAAATGATGTCACATCAATTTGTTCTTCGATTTCGTTTGAAGTGTATCAGGGCCTTTACTTAGGGGTTAGTGGTTTGTACAAATGCCAAACCCTCATTATGAACAATACTAATAGTCGCCTTAGCAACCACTACCAACAGTATGTGGAAATATGATGATGCAGTTGACTATGATGATTTTCTTTTTTATATCTGTAGCCTAGTAGCAGTGCTGCAGGGATGGTGTATTTTTGTAGGCCAAAACCTGTAAACGAGTGACCCAGTTCCATCCTCCTGAAGTCAGTAGGTTTTTAGTGCCTAAAATAAGGCACTAAATAATTTCACGTTTCATTCATAAAAGCATAAAATTCATCAGTAATACTTCCTTGTGAATACCTCCTTTAAAGCTTTTACTTGTCTTGAAAAAGGGTTTTGCTAACAAGTGGCTAAATGGGACTATGGAGTTTTGTGGGGACATTAAACATCATCACGCTGAACAGGAGAACTCATCTACTGACAAGTCTGCTCTCACAGCCTCTTTGTGTTTATAAATTGCACTCTTGCAAACTATTCTAACTTAAATTTTCAGTGAAAATGTTTTTTAATAAAGACTGAAAGATTTGTCGGAAGCTTAACGATGGTGATGTTGAAGTCATGTGACCATGATTTGTTTATAGCCTTCATTTAGCTTCTTTTTTTTTTTTTGGTCATAGAGCCAATAATCCAAATCTGCAATAATCCAAAAGCCAATGGATAAATCTTGTTGGGTTTTTGTCGAGGGAACCAGGGAGATGTTAACTTCCGGGTTGGCCTACAAAAATACGTCATCACTGCAGCAGTCTATGCAATACACTTTATGCAGCTTCTACCTGCATTCTGGCCTCCTCCCTGGATGCCTTTAACTAGGTCTAATCCAGTGGGACCTTTCCTTCTATTGTGGGAAATAGTTCTGTTTTAGATCTGCGCACACTTCATTTCAAGCCTAGGATTTATCAGACACATTTTCCATTTTTGTTGTGTCTTTCGAAATAGATTGGATAAAGAACAAAAACCAAAATTGTTTCTAAGACAAATAGGTCCTCATCATTGAATCAGCCACGATCTGAAAAACTATGATAGTGTTGACACTTTTTGGGGGTAATAAAACTAAGATTTGGGTTATTTAGATATTTCTCTGCTCTTTAAACAGGGGTAGGAGGTATTTTAACATCACCCGTAAAGAATATCAGTGGTCCAGCTGCAGTTCCTCATCTGGACTGTTTTATTTATAGAGTGCACTCGTGTGATCTGCAAATAGATGGTGAAAATGAACTGGACTGGATTATGAATTGACTACTTTCTGGTTATTTAAGGCTAAATTCACCCACAACTCATGTGTAAATGTGCAGGCCAGTACAAGTTGTGTGAAAACGTGCCATAAATATCAGAGTATGAGGGTCATGAAGGGTGTGAGGAGGTGGGACAAGGTTTATGGTTTCACTGTAAAACTGGACTAATCCAAGTATGCAATGACAGAGTCTCTGGCACTCTGCCTCAGACAAGGGACTCTGTCCGTGTATCATGTGGGGGAAGTTTTATGTGTATATTTTTTTGGAAGGAGAATAGTATTTTGGCTTGCACAAGGTGTCTACTCCATGAGTGAATTATTATTTTTTTGAGATAATGATCAATGCTATATTCTCAGAGATTTCCTGCCTAGAGGATCAGGAATTGTTACAAGGAGACCACTTGTCCTTCAGCTCATCAGTTCAACTACAGGTATGAGTGATACTCACATGCACACACATTTTGGTTGTGGTACTTAATTAGTGATCAGGTACCAAAACGTTGTTCGGAATATCTCAATATAACTCGATATACTGTATATGTTGTAACGCACATCAGATGGTCAGATCACCAGCTCTATCTCTCTATATGTTAATTTACTGAAATTAGCCTGTCTTCAAATCCCCTTTTGCTCTGAGACCTAATTAAATCATTGGTGTCCTAATCCACAAACACCTCTATTGTCTTAAGATCCTTCCTTCCTGGACCCCAGACCCAACGGCGCCTACGAATGACCTAAATCATTAACTACCTATCTGAAAACAGAGATCCCTTACTGCTGACTTCTAGTTTATGGCTCCGCGAACATCCGCTGATCACCAAGAGCAATCCCCCCTGACCAATAAAAGCAATCTCAAGAGGACCCTAGGGACTCTCTGTCAGACATTCATTTACATGTAGACCCTCAGGCAACACGTAAGAAAACAACCAGACTCTGTTCGACCGCTAATCTAATCAGACCGAGTAACACGCACACACCTAGACTCTCTCACCCCGTGCTCGGGGACAAAAGTTCAACGCAGCAGGATGAACCTTCAGTGACTCTTCCCGCACACACACACAAGGAAACACACACAGATCCTACCATTGTATGGATCGAAATCATCTTGTGAAATGTTTAAATTGTATTCTCGTGATGTAGGCATGATCCTTTGTCCATTGAGTGCAAACACACATACATACATACATACATACTGGTCTTCCCCCTCAGGAAAGAAAGGAGGGGGGGGGAGCAGACGCAGTTCACGCACCGGACGCACAAGCTGTGAACTTTCAGTACCCCTTTACACACACAGAGAAGCTCGGATGTGCGGACATTATGATCAAAAATCACCCTTTTCCAAATGTATTCTTGAAATGTATTTGTTTTATGTGATGGTCCTTATAAATCGGACCGCTATAACCTAGTTTTATGATATACTCAAAGAATGAAATGCTTGTTATAGTGAAAAATCTTATATCTTTACGACTTTAAATCATGACATAGTCGTCCACGGTATTGTTCTCTTCCAAAAATCTCAACGGTAGTGAATCTTTAACTCAAAATCTCCGAAGACGCATTCTTTTATTAATTCCGGTGTTATTAATATTGGGACCAAATTTAACCTCTCCATAACTGTTAGAAGGGGGGCGTGAGCCTCCGCAAAAACGTCAGGAGGTAGTCGCCATCGCCCTCCCAGGCGATTGGGTCATACACCTCAAGAGGCGTGAGCTCAGCTCCTTCAAAATGCCGCGTAACTCTGAAAACATTGCAGTCTGCCAGAGAGAGAAGAATACCACACTTCCTTCCTTCCTTCAAGGAAACCTTCGCTCGCTTTTATTTTCATTTTCTTCCAAGTTTTATTTTCCTAACTATTTTACTCCAGTAAATAGTCTGTTTCAACCAACAACGAAACCAACTTAAAGCTAAGATCAACTTGCTAAGTTTCGCTCGTTTCAAGTTGCCATAGCAACGACAACGCCGTGACCCACTGCTCCGGTGAACACGTGACCCAGGCGCTTTGGTCTGCACCTACGCGACACACACGCACCAGGAAGGCCGACAAAGAGTAACGTAGACTTTAAATTTGTAATCTGAAGTGCTGTTTCAAATGTCTAATATTACTGTGCCTATTGGGTTTTTGTTGTGAACGATTGAACTGTTTCTTCCTATCTCACAATTCTCTCACTCACACTGACTCACACTTCTTCGCATACACATAAATACATGCCCACGTGGTTCTGGACAAAACACCAGACCACGTGCTCCAACACACCCACACACACGAAGTCATTCTTAAAATCACTCTTACTCTCTTTTGCTCATCTCTCTCTCTCCCTCTCTCTCTCTTATATTCTCCTTTCTTCCCCTATATTAACCTTTGATTCCTACGTTTATTTTGTTGTTTTCCTTATTGCGATCGTATATTGTTTTGTTTATGCATATTTACTCCTGTGTGATTTTAAAGTAGTTAGTTCATTTAAATAAACTTGTTAAATCATTTGAATCAAGTTTGCTTTGTTTGTTTCAAATCTGAGTCCCTGGGTAGTGCAGATCTTACCTTAAGCTCTACGGTCAATTTTACTATTGAAAGAAATCTCAAATTGTCTAAACACGAGGATAATTATTTTCTTTGTGGCCACAGGAAAAGTGTTATCTTTTGGTGTTAAAGACGCTAGATTTCCGTTCAGAAATTGTACAATTCGTGTGCTGGACGCACATTTTGTACAATAAATGAACATTCTTCAACTTATACCTAAAATTTCCCCAAATTGAAACATAGTTCTATCTGCCTATATCATTAATTACAACGAGAAATCGTGTAATTGTTGATATACGTTGAAGTTGACCTACTCCCTAGTTGGGAATTATTTAATTCATGTAAGCAACATATGCATATTCTCATTAATGCTAATTTGAGCTAATTATTTCCCCAAAATAAGTCATTGTTGTTACATATTTATTGGTGGAGGATGCGGGCACTCTCATACTCAGTTTGATACAGATTGTGCAAGTTTGTATTCATGTGTGATTTTTTCAAAAGTTTAATGATTTTGTGCGCGTTTGAATCTTATAACGTTATTGAATAAGTATTGCATTACTGAATAAGTCGACTCGAAAACTGATCAAAGGGCGAAAAGCCATAACCCGCCAGCACGTCTGGTTGTGAAGGAAAACTGCAGTATTTACAGTGTTGTTGCGAGTCCAGAATTAGAGAAAAAAAAAAATCCTCTTTTTATTGTGACCTTACATGTAATTCTGTATTGAGACCTGTATGGGAACAGAGGAGTCCCTCAGGCATTATTACCGGTATTTCTGTAAATCCCGAGAGCAATAAGTAAGTAGCTACTCCGGTCAGAAAAGAATATATATTCTATTGTATGTCGTTAAGTAACGATAAAATACGGGTTAACGCATTGGTCTAGCTAACCAGAAGGAAAACCCCGTTCAAGCGTCTATAAAGACCAGAAACAGTTCCGCCGCGAACTTTTGATTTGCAGTGTTGTTTTATGTTTGCAAAGACCGGCCGTGGTCTTTAAAGAATTTATTTTGCAGCGTTGTTTGGTGCGTGCGAAGGCCTGCACGTTTGCAAAGTGTAATTTCTGATACGTCTCAAATTACCGCCCCGGTGACGCGTTCCGCGTTAGCGTAACACTGCCACCGTGTGGTCAACCACAGGTAAAGACCTGTTGGTCGTTATTCCTTCCGCCCTGATTGTTGGTGATTCAAAATTGATGGTCGTAAGTATCTAAGAAGTTGTTTAAATACATATTTGTATTTACAGCACGCTAAGTTCGTTAAAACAACCCTTTTATTTTGGACTGAGACATTTTATGGTGAATTTTAACTTCCCAGAAAGGGAACCGGAAGTTATAGAGTGTCTCGATCCAAAAGCACTGATAGCTCACCCGGAAGCGAACAGCGCCCCTCGTGGCCACGCCCCTCCGGGTCAACTATCCCTCCTCCTCTCTAGTCACTCTACTCTGCTGTTTCCAGTTCTAAATCTGCCTCAGTGATTCTGTTTGGTTCTATTCCCATTCAATAATCATCTAATAACAAATTCGATGTTATAGTGATTATTTTATTTGTTTTTTTTTTTAATCTTTCTATTTCTCTAAGACAACCAAACTTTTCTCTCCAAGGAAATTTAGATTTGAGGTGAAATTTAAACTTAATTTAATTTGGTTATTTCCAGTTTCACATCCCAGTCATCTTAAGCCCTGAGAAGGACACCGCCCTCTGGTGGCCGAGCCTGTCTCAAGCAGCTATCTGCCTGCTACAAATTTATAGAGTTACTAAATTTAATAACTTCAGTTATTGTGATTATTATACGAAATCAATTCTAATTCACTTGTGACTCTTCCACAGGCTTAGTTGGATGTGATCTTGAACCAATGTTGAATTAAGATTTTAAATTGTGTCAAACAATTAGGGTGCACCACAGAGAGACGCCCCCTTGAGGCCTAAGTAACCCACTGCAGCAGTCCACTACACCCTCTTCCAGGTTACTTTGATTTTCTTTCTCTCTTCAAAGTTTTTTTTTTTTCTTTGTTATTTGTATTATTATTGTTTTCATTTTACCTTTCGCAGGCCCACCTGACTTTTGTCCTATTTTCCACATAACTCAATTTGGTGTGAGCCAGAAAATCTTAAATTCACTTTAAGCTACTCTGTCCACTCCATCTTGTGTGTCATATAGGCAAGACTCTCAGCACCTGCAGTGGACTGTGGGAGCCCCTGTCGGACCTCTGTGGGCGAGTTGGCCGACTGACGTCACCAACTCTGACCGTGCGGTGATTTTCGGAGTTTCTCCTGTCTCTGCCACTGGCCGCGGCACGCAGTAGTGACATCAGCAATCCGGTGCCTCGGAGTGCCAGCCTCTACGCCAACGCAAAAGTTAATTGTCGGGACCACTGCACAAACCGTCGACAGCCCCTGTCACTCTAGGCCTACGGCCTAGTGGGTTCTGGGTAGTACCCGCCTTTACATTGCGTTTGGTTGGTTGGTACCTCCGGGACTACCAGGGTTGTGTTTACGGTCACCCTGTTTGAGTGGGCGTGGTCGTGAGCAGAGTAACAGAGAATCCAAGGTCACGGCGGCCAAGTGTTGGGAGCGCCAGGAAGGTTGAACGAGCTCAGCGGGGGCCGGCTGGGTTGACCTCCGTCCATTTCAGGTAAACTGAACTTTGATAATCAAACAAACGAAAAACAAAACAAACCCTTGTCTTTCTTATAAACCACATAATCGTAAATATTTTCCTCTGGGCACATCCCTCGTGCTATTAGTGTCCAAATTACAGTCCAGATCAAGTCACTGACATTTTTGTTTTAATTTTGTTTCTTCCTTCCTTTTCAATCCTCGCCTACGCGTGCCTTGCATGTTCTGTTATAACCTGTTTTTCAGTGTATCAACGAGATCCCAACAGGCCAAGTAACACAGGGACAACTGAACAGTCTCTATTCCGGGTCCCAAACTGACCCGCCTAACTGTCTAAAGTCAGTTAGCCCAAAATTTCTATAGACGGCACACCGTCCTATAGTTTATTAGTTTCACGACCCGGTTGCATTGGCCCTTCTTGTGTGTCTTGTGTGTTGTGTTTCTCTCGTCTACAGTGAGTCAAAATGTCACGCGCATCCAGTCCTGCGGAACACTGGGACAGCCTGGAGGCGTGGTTATCAGCCATAACTACGGGTTGCCTACCCAAAGACTTCGGTGACCCAAAACTCCTTACCCAACAGGAACTGGACAACAAGGTGGACCAGATCATGTCCCATGACCCCACGCAGGCCTACAGTTCAAAAGACTGGAGCCGCATCGTCGGGAGTCTCTCTCACTATCTTGTGTCACAGGCACGACTACTGGAGGAGGACAAGGCCAAGCTGGAAAAAGACACCGCTGGACTAAAGACTCAGCTGGAGGAAACCTGCAAACAAAAGGAACAAACACAGCAGCGTCTGGAGGAGTTACTTCTGGAGGATGAGGAGGACACACGTCCGGAACTACAACAGGAAGTGGAAAGACTACAGCAGGCCCTGGAAGACCTGCGTCTGGACACAGACAGGACAGTGGAGACGGAGAAACAGAACACAGCAGCCCTCAATGACAAGCTACTACGTGGAGAGGAGCTGCTAGCAAGAGCACGCACAGAATTAAAAGACAGAGACGCTAGAGTCAAAGCTTGCGAAACATTTTTGCAGAAAGCCCGAGCTGAAATTGACGAGCTCGTCCAACAAAGACATGATCTAAAAGACGAGCTGGATATCGTCCACCGTGAACTCAAACATGCGTACGGACTACAAGGTGAGCGGGAGGGGGAGACACACATCACCCCGTCTCTCCCCACCCGTAAACCTGCAGGTCACAGCCAAACCCTTCAAGCTAAAGAAGAAGAGGAAAACCCACGTCTTGACGCTATCTCACCTGCTGGCCCCGTCCCGGAAGGACGAGCCACCAGTCACCGCACAGCATCCAAAGAACTGGACAAGCTTGCAAGAAGCATCCCTACATTCAATCCAACTCCAGCCGGGGGCAACGACGTGTACTCTTACTTAACCGACATTGAATTCCACTTACAAACCGTGGACAACGTCACGACTTGGGACAAGTTATACCTCCTTCGGACCACTTCTGGTCGTATTGTAAGAAGTTTCCTTGATAGACAGCCAGAATCTGTGAAACAGAATTATCCACAATTACGACAAGCCCTGATCCGCGAATTCTCTAACCCAGACTCGGACCAAGGCATCATTGCGGCAATGGATCTCAAACAAGCTCGTCTGGAAACACCGCAAGCCTACTACGAACGTCTGCGACTCGCTTACTTCGGACCGAGGAATGAGGCATTTATGGAAGAGGACGTTAGTTTCAAAACGCTTTTCCTGCGGAATCTCCACCCCACTCAAAGTGCACACCTGGGCGTTTTAGTTTGTCCACGGACCCTGTCAATTCAACAATTACGTGACCTGGCCCACAAAGCATACGTAAAACAAACGACTGGGTCTGACAAACCTGGGAAATACCCCACAGTTTTCCCTGTCACTGCACCCTTTCCAGAACTGAATTTAGAAGGTGCACAGCCTACCAACTACGGACCCAGCAACAGACAGCCACGACCGTTCCAAGCTGGCAGAGGACAGCGTGGGCGGGGGGGAACCCGCCCAAAACCACAAAATGACCGTTTCAGGGGATCCTGGGACCGACAGCACTTCCCCCACAACCAAAAGGGGGGGGGCAGCTGGGATGCCGACCGACACCCCAGGAGAGGCCGACCCCGATCTCCCCGAAACACAAGCCCAGAGAACCGGCAACGGGACCCCTCCCGACAAAACACCGGTAAGCTCAAGATGGAGCCCAAATCCAGCGGGAACAGTGCAGCCACGTCCGACGCAGAAGAACTTCTGAACGTCCTGAGAGACTTTCTCAAAAAGAAACCCCACAAAGAAGACAAAGACAAACCAGACACTGCATGACTAACCCACAGGCCTGAAACCAATGCTATATGCACTGACAGCCCACCTACCACTGCTGTCAAACCCCACACTGCTGAACTTGCTGTTACATTACCTAATGACAGCTCCACTCACTCCCTCCAAGTGACAGGCCAACAGAACACTGCTGTCAAACCACAAACTGTCGAACTTGCTGTTACAGCACCACATGGCCGCCCCACTCACGTCATCCAGCTGACAGCCCCACAAAACACTACTGTCCAACCACAAACTGTTGAACGTGCTGTTACATCACCAAACGACAGGGTCACTCACTACAACCAGCTGACAACGCCACTCCCTGAACAGGACTGCAGCAGCTCTCACGATAAGGTCCCAGACAGTGCGGTCTTGTTGATCTGCAACCACAACGAGCCACCCCAGACTCACCCTCACTGCTTGTCAATCAATACACAAGATCCTACACCACAACTGCTGGGTAACCTAATTGAGAGAGGAGTGGCACGAAAACTGTACTTAACAATTACCTTGGAAAAGGACATGCATATCGAAGCACTGGTGGACACCGGCTCTGACCTAACGCTTATTTCTGCTCGACTGTTTGAAAAACTGAAGTTTGAAGCTCAAAGACAAAACAGAACTCTTAAATTCCACACGTGTGAGCTGAACGTACAGTCATACAGCCAGAATGACATCCAGCTAAATAATGTAGCTCCCATTCATCTGACAATCGGTCCAATGAGCATAGTCCACCCGGTCTATATTTCTCCAATGAATACTTATCAATTTCTCGTAGGCAAGGACCTGCTGGACCGCTTTGAACCATTATTAGACCTCAAGCACCTACAAGTTTGGGCGCAGGTGCGCGAACCACACCCCCTTCAGCCACACGACTCCATCGAACCAGACTGTCAAACCACAAGGTTCACGGAAGTTCCATCAGCCAGACACGAGGACAAAGTCCTCACAGCTGATCAGGGTTCAAGTTCGCTACTCTGCACATTCAGAACAACGCAGGACTCTGATAATTACCGCCCCCAAGTAAAAACTCCCCTGCAGTTGCAGGATGTGACCACAACAGACATTACCCTGGCACTATGGGCAGATAACTCAGCCATAAGTCTCTCCCTATTCAATGCAATCATTGAAAAGACTCCAGACCTGCCCTACACCTGCAAACGCACACGTTTCCCTTTGAACCCAGATCCATCCTCAATGACATCTGCCAAAGGAATCTGTGCTTTGAACTTGACATGGAATCACCGACACTTGACCCATTACTTTCTGATTCTGGAAGACACAGCCCACGACGTTTTCATTGGAGCAGACATTTTGATTCGCCTCAAGGCTCATGTGGACATGATTAATGAAGTTGTATGGGCTCCCTTGACTTTACAGCCACCTGTTCCCATCAGCCATGACAATCTACTGTCAGGGCAGACCATTCCAGAAGTCTGCACTCTTATCAACGAACAGGGAACGGTGGTACCTGCTTACACTAAGGGGGTCGCTGTACGGCTCAACCTGCGACAAGGCCAAACCCTAAACCACACACTGGCCTTCTTCCAGCCTTCACCTGAGTGCGTGGAACTCGGACTAACCCTCGAAGCCACACCCCTCACTGAAGTGTCATCTCGGGTAGTCTACATCCTATTCAACAATTGCACGGCAACTGACATCGGCATCCCCAAAGCCTACAGACTGGGATGGCTAGTCAGTCACGCCTTTCATGACTTTGACCTGACGTTACCCGTCATAGGGCCCATTCCACCTGCACTGATACCTGAAGGGCATACTGACAACACATTGCTCACAACACCCTTCCAATTCATTGCCATCACATCTGTCATGCCGGTGGCCAAAAACCATGTGTGCAGAACGGAGCTGACCGAGGACAAACAGCTCACAGTGTACACAGTCTCCCACCAGCCTGTCACTGAGACTGATACACCTGCCATGCCTGTCACTGAGACTGATACACCTGCCACGCCTGTCACAACCAGCTCAACTGACGACAAGCCTACGGAGGAACCGTATCCAGGGTTTGAATCCCAAGTGCAACAAATTCTACAGGATGCTGACGCACTTCAGGACAATGCCGATCGCCAAAAGCTACGACAAGTCCTATATAAATTCAAAGAACACTTTGCTAAAGACTCTTTAGACTGTGGTCTCACCAACCTCCACACAGTGCGCATACCCACGCACCCCAAGGCTCCTCCCACCTTTGTCAAGCAATACAAGATTCCCATTGCCTCACACGAACCAGTGCAGGAAATCATCGAATCCATGCTTGAAAAAGGTGTAATTCGAAATTGTAATTCCACCTACTCTGCACCCATCTGGCCCGTTCTCAAGCCAAACGGCAAATGGCGGCCAACAATAGACTATCGAAAACTAAATCAGCAGGTGCCGTTGTCACGATGGCCCATGACACAACTGGAGCAAGAAATACCCAGAATCAGGGGAGCCACCATCTTCTCTACACTCGATGTGGCCTCTGGATTCTGGACTATTCCAGTGCACCCAGAAGACCAACACAAGTTGGCCTTCACCTTCGGCAACCGCCAGTACACCTTCAACCGATGCCCATTCGGGTATGCAAACTCACCAGCTGAGTTCAACATCTTCTTAAACAAAGCCTGCCCTGACGCCAGGACGAGAGGTAACCTGATTTACGTTGACGATGTGCTCATGAAAAGCACGACGGTGGCCGACCACCTAAAAGAAATTGACTATGTTCTGAACCAGTTATCTGCTGCCGGCGCCAAAATAGCTCTACACAAGGGGCAGTGGTGTCGCAAAAAGGTAAATTACGTGGGCCTGCTCGTTGGACGCCATGGCATTGAACCACAATCAAACCGCATCCATGCCATCCAAAACATCAAGCCTCCCACCAACGTCTCGGAACTTCGAAGCTTTCTGGGAGTATGCAATTACTCCCGGCAATTCATCGAACACTATTCAGACATAGCCAGGCCTCTCACAGCTCTGCTGAAAAAGGACTGCCCTTTCGTCTGGTCAGACGCTCAAGAACACGCCATGAAAGAACTTAAAAGACATTTATGCTCAGCCCCTTGCCTTGCGTACCCTGATCCACAAAAAGAATTCTACCTCGACGCTGGGTTTTCAAAACAATGTCTAAGTGCTGGCCTATACCAACGGCATGACCAAGACAAAAAGGTGATCGCATATGCCAGCAAGACACTTCTCCCTCCAGAATGCAAATTCTCTGACTGTGAAAAAGCTTTGCTCTGTACGGTATGGGCCATTCAGCGCTTCTCCAACTACATTGGAGCACAAAAGGTCATCATTGAGACTTGCCACCAGCCCGTCATGTTCCTTAACAGCCAACGGATAAGAGACGGTGTGGTCACCAACTCACGCATAGCTACATGGCTAATGGCTCTCCAAGGACGAAACGTCGAAGCCAGATATGCACAAAACCACAAATCCGCTCTAGGTAACGGTCTGGCGGCATGTCAAGACTGCTCTGACAACGCACCTGCTGCAACGCTAAATACACCTGAGCCCCAGCAGCCACAACTGACCCGCCACAGGTACTTTGACAAAAATGCGTGCGAAGGCATGCCCACAGCTTACGTCGACGGATGTTCCTACAACAGCGAGGGCACCCTAAAAGCTGGCGCAGGGGTACTGTGGGTAAACAACCACCCATGCCCACCCCAAAACTTCAAGCTGGGCCCCCAGTCATCACAATACGCAGAAATAGCAGCAATTCTCATTACCCTGCAAATCGCAGCAGCCCATAACCTCAAAGAACTGCTTATCTGCACAGACTCGAACTATGCCAGACTCAGTTTTGTGTGCCATCTTCCAACCTGGAAACAAAATGGTTTCACAACTGCTAACAACAAACCCGTCAAGCATCAACACCTGTTCCAAGAATGTGTCAACATCACAACAACACACGACATTACCGTGTACTGGAAGAAGGTGAAAGGACATTCTAAACTCCCAGGCCAAGACAAAGACCTCAACGACCACACTGACGCCCTCGCAAAAGCGGGCGCCCTACACGGAGAACCGTGGGTTTCCCCAAAAGCCCCACCCACCCCAGAAGTAGCAGTGATAACCCGCAGAAAGCAAACCGCACCTGCAACAGCACCTGCGTCAGAACTTCTGTCACTTACACCACAAATTTCCAACAACGACCTTGCAGATATGCAAGCATCAGACACTGCCATACAGGCAATTAAAACGCACCTCCTCGACCCCTCCACCTCCCCTCTCACACCTTCAAATCTCACTGATGACTCCGATCTCAGACATCTATACAACTCCAGACACATGTTACGTGTGCGGGACGACATTCTTTGGTTTGTCAACGATGACACCACTTCGCTAAAACTCGTGGTACCTCGCTGTCAAAGGGGGGAAATGATAAATCACGCCCACAACGCACCATATGCTGGGCACCACGGTACCAGAGCCACATATGAGACACTTAGACAGGTGGCATACTGGCCATGTATGCAACAGGATGTGGCAGAATATGTGAGAGAATGCCTGGTCTGCTGTCAGTTTCACCCAACAAACCTGACTCACAGAGCCCCGTTGCAACGCAGAGGAATCACGTTCCCCTGGTCAGACCTTCAAATCGACTGGGTAGGACCCCTCCCCCGGTCATCAAGAGGCAATAAATACTTTCTCACGGTAGTGTGCCAGTTTACCAAATGGGTAGAGTGTCTGCCAGCACCCAACGACACTGCCCAAACAACGGCATATCTCCTGATGAACCACATCTTCTCCCGATTCGGCCTACCACTCCGAGTCAACTCAGATCGAGGAACTCATTTTACCGCAGAGATCATGCAAAAGATCTGGAAAATTCTTGGGGTACAAGCTAAACTTCACATCAGCCACCATCCGATCTCATCCGGACAGGTAGAAAGGTCTAACCGAACGGTGGTCGCCATGTTGAGGAAATATGTGTCGACTAACCAGAAAGACTGGGATGTGAAGCTTCCCCTGGTGCTGATGGCTATCAGAGCCACCCCGCAGGAATCAACACGAGTATCCCCATTTGAACTCATGACCGGGAGGCAGATGACCCTGCCATTACACCTTTTGTACCAACCCGGAGACCACAACCTCGTCACCGCCTATACCACATCTCAGTACCTGGACGAGCTCCATAAACACTTGAGAACAACTTTTGCTTTCGCCCAGCAACACCTGAAAACCAGTGCTGACGGCCAGAAAGCATATTACGACCGAAAGGCATCACACCAAGAACTCAGCGTGGGCGACAAAGTCCTGTACTACAGTTTCGCCCTGCCTCCCAAACAACTGTCAAAAAAGTTTCTGCCTCACTGGACTGGCCCTCATGAAATTGTGAACAAACTCTCCCCAGTAGCGTACCAAATCCAGCTGAAAAGGGGACCAAAAGAGCCAGTCCTCAAATGGGTCCACCGCAACCAGATTAAGAGATATGTGACAACTAGCAGGAACAGACAGGAAGGGCCTAATGCAAGCTAACCTCAACCGCCGTCGTTACAGGAAAAGAAGACTGGACCCTCCGACGGGACAACCCTCGCTGACCTGTGCCTTTTCTCTTTCCCCTTTGCTCTTCCACACCTCTCTCTCTCTTGCCTATAATAGGATGCTGCTGTGGATCGTCATCATGTGCTTCCCGACGACCGAAAGCCAGCCGCCACCTGACCTCGTCTCCTCAGCTCCGGCCTCGGGAATTGTGTTGAGAGAGCAGCCCGGACTGCTCATAACGAACTGTCGGACACACACCCAGAAGGTGTACGTGCGACTCGACCCTCGAAACGTCTACCGTGCACACTACCCAAAGACAACCGTCCTGTACAGCTGGGCAGGTGCCAAATGGACGGAGGCCGCCCTCAAACACGCTGAAGCCGACATCGAACACATGCTGAACCAACTCGAGAAGATGACCCTCACCCAGGCTGAATTGAGCGGGCACAACAGGCGCTCCAAACGTTTCCTAGGAGCCCTGCTTGGAGCCGCTGCTGCCGTAGGCACCCTGTTCAACATTGGTATGTCCAGTGTCAACGCGGTGAACATCGCCACGGTACGACGACAGGTAGCAGAAATCCAGACGGAACTTCCACAACTGAAAGATCAACTCACCACACAGAGCGCATCTTTGACCACCATAGGCAAGACACTGAGAGGCACGGTCACCGTCCTCAACACACATAGCGTCATGCTGAACAGGACTGTGAGCTCCATGAAACAGATGTTCACAGTCTTCCAGAACGATTTTGCCCAGACCCAATTGGTCACCACATTAATGGGCGATATGCTCAGAGAAGTGAGCTCTTCCATAGACAATTTAGCCATGGGCAGGATTCCACCATACCTGGTACCCCTGAGCCTGGTCCAGACCGTGCTGGCTTCCGCCATCACCACACCTGCCGATCCTATACAAACCCATCTTGCCTACTCCTTAGGAAGTGCCATCCCCCTGTACGTGGACCCGGCGCAGCGAGAAGTGGGTTTCCTCCTAAACTTACCCATTATCGAGTCAAGCCGAATCTACCGACTTAAAGACGTGGTGAACATTGGATTTTGGCAGGGAAATACCCAATTTAAGGTACGGACCCCAGAGGTGGTAGCGTACCACGACAGCGACCCACAGCTGTACCTAGCCCCTAACTTGCACATGTGCACCCTCACAAAAGACATACACTACCTCTGCCCTAGCAAACCTTTCCTCCGGGATAACACCGATGGGATCTGCGGTCTCCAACAGCTGGCTAGCGACGCCCGTTGTCCGGCTGACGCGAAATCTCGCAACCAAGTCACCGAGACGCAAGCTGAAATTGTAGGGAACCGATGGCTCGTGAACACTCCAGTACGCTCAGCGACACTGACCTACGATCAACACGACACTGCTACACGTGTCAACCTGCTGAACCAAAGCATGTGGATTCAAGTCCCACGAGGAGCCATCCTCCACCTGGATGACCTCGCCTTGTACCATCTCCCAAGTGAAGAGTACCAAGCCGAACTAGAGATTCCATCTTTCTTTAGGGACCGCAACTTCACACTAGATCCAGAACTGGAAAGTTGGATCGCGAAAGAGGGGTCACAAATCATCGATATAGCCCCACTGGACTCAGCCCTTCAGGCCTTGTCTCGACAACCCATCCTGAACACTTCACCTGTGGTCCAAACCTGGACAGCGGCTGACACCGCCCTCTGTCTTACCAGCATCCTCGGACATACCCTAGCTTTGGGCTTGGCCTATATCCTGTACAGAAGAGTCAACGCAATCCGAGCTTCCACAACCAAGCTCACAGAGGCAGTCTCCGTCGGCTTCAGGAGAAACCCTCGGAAGGACGACGCCTCACCAGAGAATGCGGAAGACCTCATCGAACTAAGCCCCAATCTTAACAACCCCTTTATAGCCACCTCATCTCCCTGACCTGCCATCTGACCACTGTTACTGTGATGAGTCGACCAGGTCCATCCATGCCCTGTTCACTCATCAAGGGGGGAATGTAACGCACATCAGATGGTCAGATCACCAGCTCTATCTCTCTATATGTTAATTTACTGAAATTAGCCTGTCTTCAAATCCCCTTTTGCTCTGAGACCTAATTAAATCATTGGTGTCCTAATCCACAAACACCTCTATTGTCTTAAGATCCTTCCTTCCTGGACCCCAGACCCAACGGCGCCTACGAATGACCTAAATCATTAACTACCTATCTGAAAACAGAGATCCCTTACTGCTGACTTCTAGTTTATGGCTCCGCGAACATCCGCTGATCACCAAGAGCAATCCCCCCTGACCAATAAAAGCAATCTCAAGAGGACCCTAGGGACTCTCTGTCAGACATTCATTTACATGTAGACCCTCAGGCAACACGTAAGAAAACAACCAGACTCTGTTCGACCGCTAATCTAATCAGACCGAGTAACACGCACACACCTAGACTCTCTCACCCCGTGCTCGGGGACAAAAGTTCAACGCAGCAGGATGAACCTTCAGTGACTCTTCCCGCACACACACACAAGGAAACACACACAGATCCTACCATTGTATGGATCGAAATCATCTTGTGAAATGTTTAAATTGTATTCTCGTGATGTAGGCATGATCCTTTGTCCATTGAGTGCAAACACACATACATACATACATACATACTGGTCTTCCCCCTCAGGAAAGAAAGGAGGGGGGGGGAGCAGACGCAGTTCACGCACCGGACGCACAAGCTGTGAACTTTCAGTACCCCTTTACACACACAGAGAAGCTCGGATGTGCGGACATTATGATCAAAAATCACCCTTTTCCAAATGTATTCTTGAAATGTATTTGTTTTATGTGATGGTCCTTATAAATCGGACCGCTATAACCTAGTTTTATGATATACTCAAAGAATGAAATGCTTGTTATAGTGAAAAATCTTATATCTTTACGACTTTAAATCATGACATAGTCGTCCACGGTATTGTTCTCTTCCAAAAATCTCAACGGTAGTGAATCTTTAACTCAAAATCTCCGAAGACGCATTCTTTTATTAATTCCGGTGTTATTAATATTGGGACCAAATTTAACCTCTCCATAACTGTTAGAAGGGGGGCGTGAGCCTCCGCAAAAACGTCAGGAGGTAGTCGCCATCGCCCTCCCAGGCGATTGGGTCATACACCTCAAGAGGCGTGAGCTCAGCTCCTTCAAAATGCCGCGTAACTCTGAAAACATTGCAGTCTGCCAGAGAGAGAAGAATACCACACTTCCTTCCTTCCTTCAAGGAAACCTTCGCTCGCTTTTATTTTCATTTTCTTCCAAGTTTTATTTTCCTAACTATTTTACTCCAGTAAATAGTCTGTTTCAACCAACAACGAAACCAACTTAAAGCTAAGATCAACTTGCTAAGTTTCGCTCGTTTCAAGTTGCCATAGCAACGACAACGCCGTGACCCACTGCTCCGGTGAACACGTGACCCAGGCGCTTTGGTCTGCACCTACGCGACACACACGCACCAGGAAGGCCGACAAAGAGTAACGTAGACTTTAAATTTGTAATCTGAAGTGCTGTTTCAAATGTCTAATATTACTGTGCCTATTGGGTTTTTGTTGTGAACGATTGAACTGTTTCTTCCTATCTCACAATTCTCTCACTCACACTGACTCACACTTCTTCGCATACACATAAATACATGCCCACGTGGTTCTGGACAAAACACCAGACCACGTGCTCCAACACACCCACACACACGAAGTCATTCTTAAAATCACTCTTACTCTCTTTTGCTCATCTCTCTCTCTCCCTCTCTCTCTCTTATATTCTCCTTTCTTCCCCTATATTAACCTTTGATTCCTACGTTTATTTTGTTGTTTTCCTTATTGCGATCGTATATTGTTTTGTTTATGCATATTTACTCCTGTGTGATTTTAAAGTAGTTAGTTCATTTAAATAAACTTGTTAAATCATTTGAATCAAGTTTGCTTTGTTTGTTTCAAATCTGAGTCCCTGGGTAGTGCAGATCTTACCTTAAGCTCTACGGTCAATTTTACTATTGAAAGAAATCTCAAATTGTCTAAACACGAGGATAATTATTTTCTTTGTGGCCACAGGAAAAGTGTTATCTTTTGGTGTTAAAGACGCTAGATTTCCGTTCAGAAATTGTACAATTCGTGTGCTGGACGCACATTTTGTACAATAAATGAACATTCTTCAACTTATACCTAAAATTTCCCCAAATTGAAACATAGTTCTATCTGCCTATATCATTAATTACAACGAGAAATCGTGTAATTGTTGATATACGTTGAAGTTGACCTACTCCCTAGTTGGGAATTATTTAATTCATGTAAGCAACATATGCATATTCTCATTAATGCTAATTTGAGCTAATTATTTCCCCAAAATAAGTCATTGTTGTTACATTGTATACAAGTAGCCTATAGTTTTTTAAACTTTTTATATTTTTTTATTTTTTATTACACAACATTGGATTAAAAAAAATAGATTCCACCCTTGAAGTAAAGATATCACTTGCTGAGTTCATGTGACAATAGTGTAGGATACTACATTTTAGTTGGGCTTTTACTACGGACCTAAAAATATTACAACCAACAAACAATCTAAAATTTAAGACACAGTTATACAATAAAAATACACACATTCAACAAATAACCATTTAACTAATTATCACAAAGCCAGGTAAAGCTGAAGGTAATTTTTTCTGATATTTGCCTTTTAAAATCTGTTGTTAAATCATTCTATAATTCCCTTCTCTGAAAATGATGACTGCACAAAAGCTTGTTCTACATCTTTGTACACTACAATTATTAACATTTATGCACCCTTATAGTAACTCCCTTTTCTTCTTGTTTTGTTATTAATTGACAAATAACTTTAGAAGAAAAAACATTTACACATTTCAAAAATAAGAAATTTGTAAAATTTTCTAAATTATTTTCTTTACAATAAATATTTTTTAGAATAATGCCATGTCATTGACTTCTGATCCAAGTGAAAACGATACCATTATTGTCTCTGTGTAAATGACAAAAAGCTATTTTTTTTGGACAATGCTTTTGTCTACACAAAACCTTTCAAAAACGCAAAGGAAAAACTTCAGTTTTTAGTAAATTGTTGTTGTATTAACTTACCCTGACATCAAATTATCACACAATTATTGCACACACAGAAAATGTGGCTACTTTAATGGGTATATAAGGTCTAATCATACAAAAGCAGTTAAAAATATTTTTGAACCTTTTTTAAATATGTCGATGAACTTTAATTGGGATTTCAATATTACACCATCAAATTTAAAATAATTAACTTTCAAAATTCAATTTAAATTTATCAAATCCCTTTTGGTAATAATATTCTATACGGTTCATTTTATAATCCGTACTATTCTGAGTCTTTGGTTTCCATCTCTACTTCGAAAAAAATAGCCTATATCTTGTAGCCTGACTACGTCAGACTTCGTACTTCCGCTCAATTTCATTTCGCTTCTGTACTCAGTCTGAGACAGCGTAATAGCTTTCCGTTTTCCTCCGGCCTGAAAACAGCCGGCCAATCAACGAACAGAGGGCGGGCTGAGAGCCGTGACGTAGACGCTGATTGTACCGTGGATGCGTAGATTTACTTCACATAATCTGCAAAAGTCGTTCACAGCCATGTCCACTCCGGTATTTCGCTTGATGGTTTTGTTTTCGCATCATACATGTGTTTACAGTGGAAGTTAGATGCGGCTGAGCATGCGCATAACACACGCCATAACCAAACGTTATGTGATTGGCTTACGGGTAACCAATGATTTTAAACTTCAGACAAGCGCCCCCCCCCCCGCGAGAAAGAAAACGCTTTTCAATTATGCCATGCCAGACTCTGTCATGCCAGCAGAGTTTGGTATTACCAGGCTATATATCTTGTGGTCTATGGAGTATGTGCATTGAGCACTAGAGGTCAGTGTCTCCTCTGTTAAGATTAAAATCAGTCAGTATGGAGAGTGGAGAACTGACAGATCTTTGAATTTCATGAATTACAAACTGTTGCGCTGTCAGTTCCTTAAGGCCCTATCATCTTCTACTTTTCTAATTCGTACTTTCCATTCTCCACTACAGAGCATGCAGAGTTTCTGCACTGTAAAGGAAAGAAGTTTACAGACTTTGATGATGTCCGACTGGAGATTGAAGCAGAGACAGACAGAGTCACAGGAACAAATAAGGGCATATCCTCCATTCCCATAAACCTTCGTGTCTACTCTCCAAATGGTATTATTGTCAGAAAACAAGTAATTCATTAATGTACTTTAACGCACTTATGCTCAACAAGGTTGCATTTATTTTGATAAAAAACACATTAAAACGGTTTTCTACGTTAATATATTTTACAATGTAACTTTTTGCTGTGATGGCAAAGCTGAATATTCAGCAGCTGATTTTCTGCTCAAGAAACATTTCATTATTATAATTGTTGAAAACGGTTGATAATAAACAGTGCTGCTTAATATTTTTGTGGAAACCTTGATACATTTTTTTTCTGGATTCTTAGATGAATAGAAGGTTCAAAAGAAGAGCATTTATTTGAAATAGAAATCTTTTGTTACATTATAAATGTCTTCAGTTTCCTGTGACCTTGCTGAATAAAAGTATTAATTTATTTAAAAAATAAAATAAAAACAATATTAAAAGTATATGCTCTCCTTTTAATGTTGTCCATGCCTCGGAGAGATCTAATTTAGATTTTTTTTCTTTCCTAGAAGTATCTCTGGCCAAATATCTCTGTCTTTGTTTTTCTCATTATCTTTCTGCAGTTTTGAACTTGACTCTGATAGATCTTCCAGGCATAACTAAAGTACCAGTGGGAGATCAGCCTCCTGACATTGAATACCAGATCAGAGACATGATCATGCAGTTCATCTGCAGAGAGAATTGTCTCATCCTTGCTGTCACACCCGCTAACATGGATCTGGCTAACTCAGATGCTCTTAAACTGGCCAAAGACGTGGATCCGCAGGGTGAGTGGGAAAGAACGATTATGGTTCATATCTGTCCTCAGTTATATCCCCTTTTGGCCCATTCACATCATTGTAATGTTTTTCCTTCTTGTTTTTCTTCCTGCTTTGCCTGATCTTACTGTCAGGCCATCGCACCATTGGCGTGATCACTAAGCTGGATCTGGTGGACAAAGGCACAGATGTCAGGGACGTGCTGGAGAACAGGTTACTGCCACTTCGCAGAGGTACAGCACACATGTAGAAATGTGTCAGTAGAGGCCTGTGCAGTTTGGTCTAAAACCTGGGCCACTGCCAAGCAAGTCTGCTGTAGGCTATAGTGGCTAAAACAGGGCCAGGTGCAGAGTCTTCATGCTTCCTGCTGCTGCCTTAATGCATTAGACACACAGAAGTCAAGCCATGGACGAGGGTTAAGACACTCTAGAAATCCTATTTGTCATTTATGCAGATCGGATACAGTCTGACTTCTAGTTGTAGGACCTTGACTTTTCCATTTTTGTTGGGTCACAATCAGAGCATGTGAGCGGAGTGGAGCGGTGAGAATCTCTGCTCATCGCTCACGGAACTGTTCACCCCTCCGCTCCCCCGCTCAAAGCTACATCAGGCCACTCCGCTCATTATCGCTCAGCGCTCAACGAGGTTTGCTTCGCGCTCCACTCAAATCGCCCCCCGCTCGCTCCAAAAAAGGAAAAAAATATACATGTATATCACTGTTAGCTTAGACCGCAGCCTTACCTCCTAAAGAACTAATGAGTAACAACAACATTTTTCAAATAGAAATGTTTTATTTCAAATTACAGGCCTATGTAAGAAGGAATATAACCTACACAAAAAGTCCTGTAAAATTAAACGAATAAATGGGCCTAATAATATAAATAAAAATTATATAAACAAAAATATACATACATTTTTTAAAAGTAAATTAACTATAAGGCCAGAATTTTGATAAGTGAACTTTTGCGCAACGCACACGATTAAAATTTAAATTGGCTTCCATACACACAAACTGCTGTAAAATTAAACGAATAAATGGGCCTAATAATATAAATATTATTACAGATGACACAAATTCGGCTAAATAAAACAAACCATTAGGTCTACTTGAATGAAAAAACGAATTTGTTTGAATATTACGCTATATTTAATTTACACTTTGTTACAAGTTACCGTATTCAATTTGCTAACCTTTTGTTTTCTTCCCAGCGTGTTCGCGTAGCTCACGTTCATGTTTTTGAGAGATGTGTCTTTTGAGATTCCAAAATTAATCTTTGCTGACTGAAACGATGTCTCCACATTCGTTTTCTTGTACCACATTATCATTGTTAGTTAGTTTTATTATATTAATAGTACACCTGTATGACTTCTCATTTTCCTTTTTGAAGTAGCCTACTTTTTGAACTCCATTATTGAGCCGAGTTTTGACTGAAAATAGTACTGTTGATGACTGCGCAAGACAGATGGATCCTGGTTTAGGTTTGACTGAGCATGCTTCAGACTCGTGGTGTGAGCGGAGCGAAATTGGAGCGGTAAATAAGGCTACGCTCCGTCCTTTTAAAAATGCTGCTCTGCGCTCTGTCCAAGATCCGCCCGCTCCCGCTCGCTCCCGCTCCACTCCGCTCACATGCTCTGGTCACAATACTCAAGAACAGAACAGAGCTGAGCTTATGCTTTTTTTTTCAACCTTTTTGACTCGAGGCATCCCATTGTCCACAACAATATTCAGAGTCCTCAACAAAAATATTCAAAGTTTTCTTTGGTACATCCTCTGTCATGTTTTGTTTTAAAAAGTTTTTCTTTTTTTTTTTTTTATTACAGATACTAGGCATGTCCATAGATTCAAATAAATAACTAAAACAATTATAATTAATATAATTACATTTCAGAAGTTTTAGCAGCTGACTGTACTTTAGGCATCCCACTCTTTTTAACCAATTAATTTACATGACATGAATTACTGTTTAAGGTTTAAGGACGAGTAAATTGGAAGAAAAAAAAGTTTACTCAGAATTTCTACGCAAGAAAATATTTGATAGAATATATATATATATATATATATATATATATATATATATACTGTATATACTGTATATATATATATATATATATATATATATATATATATATATATATATATATATATATATATAACCAGGAAATGATGCATTCTTTATGAAAAATCCCCATGGTGTTTTAAGATTTTATTAATTTAATAATTTTATATAATGGCTTTTCCAGGTTTAGAAATCACACATTTAAAATGAAACTATTCTAGTTCTTCAAAGAAGAAACAAGTTGTTTGGGGTGTAAATAAAAAACAAACACCTTAATGTTTAGTTGTTTTAGCATTTTTTATTTTTATTTTTCTTTGTCTTATTTTAATTCATTTTAAGGCCCCATTGAGAGGTTGCTGAGGCCTCCTAGTTTAGAGTCACTGATAAAGGATATATACCATGATATAGCTATTTTGTGCTATCTAATTTCTGTTATTAAAAATAAGCAAATTACAAATAATAGGAAAATACAATATAACAAAAATATGAGTTAAACATAATTAAGTTTTTAAGGTAAATTGGTTTATTTAACATGTAGTTAGAATTAGTACAGAAATGTAATAATCAAATGTAAAAAAATAATAATATTGCAGTCTTTACTGCATTAATAAAAGAATGTATTTTTATTAAAGCTAAAAACAAGTTATTGAGTCAAGAGCAGTAAGTTATTTCCTCTTTTGTTTGATTCACATTAATGACACAGAGCAGCAGGTAGGTTTATTACGCTGCTGTCACTTTAAGACCAAACGCACAGATCCATAATACTGATACACATCCGGTTTACACCCAACTGTTTACTTTCCTTTAGACATAACCAGCTGTGTTTACATGAAGTGCTGAGGCCTCCTAGTTTAGAGTCACTGCGGCTTGTGTAGACAAAATATAATACTAATAAAAACTGTGATATAATCTTACCATTGTGTGTAAAAAAATAAGACATTTCACAGGAAAATAAGATTGAAAAAAGTGAAAGAAGAGCATGGACAAATGATCAAATTCAAAACCATTTTAGAAAACTACATCACATCACATGATGTTATAAGTGTGATGTTTTAGTTTCATTAAAGCAAAATTGTTTTAAAATTTTTGTTATTCTATGCAACCCATTCAAATGTAAATACATGTAAATTGGTTGGTACTCCACTGCAAAACAAACAAAGTTCAATATTCTGTAAGATAATTCTCTTAATGACTTTTCTCTAAAACAAAGAGGCGTCATTGTAAAACACTGTATCTGAAAGAAAGAAAATGCTGTGGCTACAGGTTATATTGGTGTGGTAAACCGTGGTCAGAAGGACATTGAGGGAAAAAAGGACATCGGTGCAGCTCTGGCTGCAGAGAAACGGTTCTTCAAGTCACATCCTGCATACCGACACATGGCAGACTGCATGGGCACTCCGTACTTACAGAGGCTCCTCAACCAGGTGACAAGACACAGAACATTACAAGAAGTATCGCATTTGTGAAATACATGAGAGCCCACAGATGGAAATGATAGCTTTAAGTGTATTTCTTCACTTTTTTGTCTCCCTAGCAACTTACCAACCACATCCGTGACACATTACCAGCGTTACGTAGTCAATTACAGACTCAGCTTCTCTCGCTGGAAAAGGAGGCAGAAGAGTATAAGTATTTGAACCCAGACGACCCCTCACGCAAGACCAAGGCCTTAATGCAGTGGGTTCACACACACACTCTAATTCAGAGAATAAATACACATGCACAGATAAACGCAAACAAACATGGAGGCAAACACACTATTCTTTACCATATTGCAATAAACAAGACTTTTGTTTACTGCCTAAACACAAACACATTGTAGATAAGACCAGACCTGGAGAGGCCACACACACAAACACATGCTGTTCATTTGTGATCCAGGTTGATACAACACTTCGGGCTGGATTTTGAGAAGCGGATCGAGGGATCTGGGGATCAGGTGGACACAGTGCAGCTTTCAGGAGGAGCCAAAATCAACCGTGTCTTTCACGAGCGTTTTCCCTTTGAGCTTGTTAAGGTAGTTTGTTAAAGTTGAATTGATTAATACAGTAAAAAAATCCAATGGCATTCAGAGTTCAGAAATCAGAGCTCATGCTGATGTCCTGTTTATATCATCAGATGGAGTTTGATGAGAAAGAGTTACGAAGGGAGATCAGTTATGCTATTAAAAACATCCATGGCATCAGGTATGTGTCACAAACATTTATTAACTTATTTAAAAGGGCACTCAGTAAAATGTTGGTAGTCAACTTGAACTTAAAATGTTTGCTAACCTTATAAGAAATAAACAGGTTATATTTTCACACATGGTGCCTCTCTCTATGTCTTCCTTTACCCCTCCTTCTCAATCTTTTTATTCATTTATATTCATATTCAGAATGCAAGTTCATATTATGTTATCTCTCACCGTACTTCATTTTCTCTCCTCTCTTGCTGATCCAGGACAGGACTGTTCACACCCGATATGGCCTTTGAAGCCATAGTGAAGAAACAGATTGTGAAACTTAAAGGGCCGTGTCTCAAGTGTGTAGACATGGTGATCCAGGAGCTCATCAACACAGTACAACAGTGTACCAACAAGGTACAACATACTCTTATACTGAGTGAATGGACATAGACATAAAAGTCAAGGAGTAAAATATAATGCTACAAAAGTGTATATGATCACTTCCCATTAAAGTCAGCGTGTTCTAATTTTACTTTAAAGGGGCCATTGGATGCAAAATTCACTTTTATATGGTGTTTGCATATAAATGTGTCTTTGCAGTGTGTGGACACAACCATCATATAGGGTTGGGCGATATGACCAAATTCTTATTTCACGATGTGAGAAATTTATTTCACGATAAAGGATATATACTATGATATAGCTATGTTGTGCAATCTAATTTCTGTTATTAAAAATAAGCAAATTACAAATAATAGAAAAATACAATGTAACAGAGTTAAACATAATTAAGTTTTTAAGGTAAATTGGTTTATTTAACATGTACTTTGAATTAGTACAGAAATGTAATAATCAAATATATTGCAGTCTTTACTGTATTAATAAAATATAAATGTATTCTTATTAAAGCTAAAAACAAGTTATTGAGTCAAGAGCAGTAAGTTATTTTCTCTTTTGTTTGATTCACATTAATGACACAGAGCAGCAGGTAGGTTTATTAGGCTGCTGTCACTTTAAGACCAAACGCACAGATCCATAATACTGATACACATCCGGTTTACACCCAACTGTTTACTTTCCTTTAGACATAACCAGCTGTGTTTACATGAATACGCCACACAACATGACATAATTGTGTGCGTATTCGACCATTCAAGCACAATAAGACGTGAAAGATAACTGAATTCGTGATTGCCACCTGAGAGAGGCAGCTTTCTGTGTGCGCACTTTAGCAGTTTGCCAGTCATCCTTTTCAGGATGTATTGCGCTTATAACTCTTTTTAACATCAAGCACGTCCCACTGTTTAAAGTCTCATTCATGCATTTCTTCACTCTGAAATGTCAATAGTGCTAATGCATACCGCGATATACGCGATTTAGCAAAATCTCTAACGATAGACATTTTATACCGTGGTAACGATATATAACGTCATACCGCCCAGCCCTACCATCATACAATGAAAAATATCCATTTTCTCCTTTTTTTTTAATCCTCAAAAAGCCTAAACACTCTCAATAATCAAGCCATTTGGATTTTCTGAGCAATATGATGTCATATTGCTCATGCTCTGCCCACGACCACTGACGGACTGTCCCGTATTAGCATATTTCCGCCCTCAGCGATTTGCATACCGTCCGCCAAAGCAGCACTTTACGTGTTTTGTGTCGACATGCCCCATGGAAGAGAGGGGTGGGGTCAGCAGTTGCTCATTAACATTTAAAAACCATGCACCGAAACGGGTCGCTGTGAACAGAGCTGTTTTTGAGGAGGTAAAAAGGGTGTTGTTTTACACAACTATTGAGGAATTTTAACCAAAGTATGTTACAAACTTTACATGAAGACCCTAAAGAATCATACCAACTTGTGGAAAATGGGCATCCGATGACCCTTTTAAAAGTTTGCTAAAACAGTCTCTTAATAGCAGTTTGCAATGTTCCAATAGTTTGCACAACCTAATTGACATCAGCTGGGAAAGGAAAGTCATTTTAGAGAAAAAATTAAGGTATTACATTTTGATTAAGGAACACCATGTCAAATCATTTTTATTATTGGAGTAACATGCACTGATGGTTTGTTCACCCCTTATGAAAAATAGTACACTTTAGCATACTTTTATTACAGAAATAAAATACTTTAAGAATATACAGTATTTAAGGACGAACTGAATGTAATTTTTTCGGTTATTTCAATTAAATGAAAATGTATTATGGTTTAAATTTATATTAAATGCAGTTAACATTTAATTAGAGTGCTTTTGAGCCACTTAAAGGAACACTCCGACTTTTTGGGACTTTAGCTTATTCACAGTATCCCCCAGAGTTAGATAAGTCAATACATACCTTTTTCATTTCTGCGCGTTCTGTAAGTGTTATTTGACGCACCCACCGCTAGCCTAGCTTAGCACAAAGACTGGATGTAAATGGATAAGGTAGCATACTAATCCCAATAAGTGACAAAATAATGCAAACATTTTCCTATTTACATGTTGTGATCTGTATAGTCACAGCGTGTACAAATAACAAGGCTATATGAGACAGAGACCATTTTTAATCGTATAAATACTGGGAACTATATTCTCACTAGGCGTAGGAGCACAGCTACTTGGGCGGAGTGATTAGCGCAGCACACGAGACGCCCTGTTGATGGTTCCGTAAACAAAACAAACGTGACTGACTAGCTAGTAGCGAACGTGACTCGTGATCATGGCTGACTTTGAGGAATTGTCAGAGGAATTTTACTGGGTATCAAACCAAGATCCAGAACCATATAGTTTTGAGCCACAGTTACAAACTTTGGAAGCTGTAAGACAAGATACAGCGAACACCCATGATTGTAAACTATAAATTTACTATCTAGTAATTGCTGACTCTATTACTCCAACTCTGAGCGAACTCTCTGCTCCTCACCACAGGGCGTCTCGTGTGCTGCGCTAATCACTCCGCCCAAGTAGCCACTCCGCCCAAGTAGCTGTGCTCCTACGCCTAGTGAGAATATAGTTCCCAGTATTTATACGATTAAAAATGGTCTCTGTCTCATATAGCCTTGTTATTTGTACACGCTGTGACTATACAGATCACAACATGTAAATAGGAAAATGTTTGCATTATTTTGTCACTTATTGGGATTAGTATGCTACCATTATCCATTTACATCCAGTCTTTGTGCTAAGCTAGGCTAGCGGTTGGTGCGTCAAATAACACTTACAGAACGCACAGAAATGAAAAAGGTATGCATGGACTTATCTAACTCTGGGGGATACTGTGAATAAGCTAAAGTCCCAAAAAGTCGGAGTGTTCCTTTAAGTAGAAGTTAAATATATCTTATATATAATTTTATAATTACTTATATTTTCTTTGAAGTACAGTGTATTACCATATGTACTGACAAGCATTTATGGTAAATTAAAATATCAAAATTTTATTTAGAATATTAAATTATCTAGAATATTACAATATAAAGAAGTAATAGAAAATAAAATGGAAAACATTTCTTTTGAGACTTGTATGTCATGTGTTTAAAAATAGTTGTGTAATTACACATTTTTAATGAAGTTGCAATTTAGTACATCTAAAATTTATTAACTTTAAATGTAATATCGACAATTTAATTCAAATTACTCACTACAGTTCAAATTAAAAGTGTAATTTTTTAAGTACACTGAAGTGGGGCCTTTTATTTCAATAATAATATAGAGTATTATCATACAGTTTTTTAAAATATATATATATTTTTAATTTGAAGCATGCTGCGAGTGCACATTCAATAAAACATTATTTTTTCACGAAGGACAATATGACAAGGAACTTTAATTATAAACCAGTAAAGAGGGTGGTGGTAATGTTTTTTATTTATTTATTCTAACTTGTTTTGTTTGTTTGTTGTGTGTGTGTGTGTGTGTGTGTGTGTGTGTGTGTGTGTGTGTGTGTGTGTGTGTGTGTGTGTGTGTGTGTGTGTGTGTGTGTGTGTGTGTGTGTGTGTGTGTGTGTGTGTGTGTGTGTGTGTGTGTGTGTGTGTGTGTGTGCATGTCCACAGTTAGAGATCTATCCAAAACTGCGGGAGGAGACTGAGAGAATAGTTACCACACACATTCGAGAACGAGAGAGTCAAGCCAAAGACCAGGTCAGACTGATACCTGCACACAACCAATCGAATGAATCACTATTAGGGACAGTTTAGATATGAATGAAATTAACATTATGAGCATTTTAATTACAAATTATGGTTTTGTGTTGTATCTTGTTGTGCATATGTGTGTTTGTTCACTGAACAGGTTTTACTCTCACTAGAGATTCAGCTCTCTTACATCAACACAAACCATGAAGATTTTATCGGATTTGCAAAGTAAGGTTTTAACGATAAATGACAATGACAGAAATAAAACACAAAATGAATGACATGATGAGAGATTTCCCTCCTTTTACACATTTCCTTTCAGCGCACAACAGAAAACCAATCCAACGTGTAAGAAGCCTTCAGCAGGGAACCAGGTGAGTCGAAGTGTTTTATGAACAACTGTTGATACTGTATGAACCTGGTATAGATCTGAAATCATCAGCGAGCAGGGTTTGGACAGTCCTACTGAGTCTTTACTGGAAGGGAATATCTTTTCTGCTCAAGCTCTGTTGCTCTCTTGTTCATCTGTCTCACATCAGATAATATGTGACTTATGTATATGTCTAACATTTGTGTTTTGTGCTGTAAATGAATATTCTTTTTTTCTCTCTCTCTCGGTTTCTGATGCATGTCCTGATTTTGCAGAGTTAGACGCGTTCCTGGGTCAACATATTTTGTTGATCCTGGAGCAACATTCCTGTACGAAAATTTTGCCCCAACCTTATCCCTACCCCTAAACCTAACCCTACCCATAACTTATCCCTAAAATCAGAAGGAATGATAGGTAAATAACAGATGTAGAAGCATCTAACCCTGGTTGTGAGGCAAAACTTGACATAAACTGTAAACGTGTCCCACAAATCTAATTGTAAAAACTCGGAAAGTTGTCCCAGGATCAACAAAGATGTTAATCCAAGAACATGTTGCACTTGGTGAAATCAGGTTCTGCCTCTCTGATGACTTTTTTTTGCTCCTATTCTGTAACAAGCTTTCATGGCCCCATTTGTTTAGCAGTAGAGTTATAGTTACTGCTGAAATTGGCTCTTAACAATTATGAGCCCTGTAGAGCTCAACAATGGCTGCCCACTTTTTTCATGGCCTTGGTTGTGGAAGTATATTTCTCATTCTTTTTATGCATTTGACTGAGCAGTTTTTAGGTGGCTCACCAATGTATTGCCTATCTTCTAATACATGGTATGCAAGAAAAGCTCACTCAACAATCACTTTCTAACCAAAAAGCTTTCTATTGGTCAACGTGAAGAATTCCATTACAAAATATGCATGGGGAAATTCCCCGATCATGTGGGTTCCTATTGAAATAACTGGATTTCTGCCTTCGAAATTTGCCGAACAATGGTAAATTTGACTGCACCTTCAGAGCCCTCGAGCCTCTGTTTGTCTTATTGCAGTTTTAATTGTTGTGCTTCACCAGGTATTAAACAAGATTTTTTTCTAATAGTAGGTCTGTTTCAAAAGGTTTATAGGCTAAAATTCAATTTCCCAGAGGAGATTTTGAATGGCATTTTTGCTTCCCTTCTGCCTCACAGTTGAACTATGTAACTCTTCACTAAAACTTGATCACATTATCCTAAGGATGATTTTCTTTGGTAATAGAGCTGGACTAGTAATGAACCTGAAGCATTCCTATCATTTTTAAAAGATCTTTAATGTTCATACCTCCTGCACACACTCACATGGTGAGTAACACATTCATTGAACGCTCACTGTGCTGCATGGTTGCTTTTTGCTCTACATGTCTAATCTTTACTAACTTAAACCTTCCATTGCTTAGAAAATGGTATGGTATTTTTAGTGTTTAGTAATATGCTTTTTTGGGTTGAAGGAATCAATGTAGGGTGCCAGCGTGCCAGGAGAGATGCCCGTGCCACCTTAATGGTTTTATTCTCTCCTCTCTGCTGATGTTTTAGGGTGCTGCCCCTCCTCCACCCAGTCAAATTGTACGAGTCCAGTGTCTGTAAGCCTTACCTACTGTCTACCAGCGTCACATAGTTTTGTTTTTGTGTCTATGTATGTCAGAAAGCCTGTATGCCTCTGAACACAGCAAAACCATGTCTTCCTCTTCACCGCTTTCTTTTCCACCCTTTCTCTGTTGCTGCCGTCACATAAATCAAAGACATTCTGGGACTCAGAAATTCAGATTTTTACGACACCTGCTAAAACACTCCCTAAACGTTGTTGTACAGTGTGTTTTTCATGCACTACACTTCCCTTAAGACTTATCAGTGTAGATACACAACAGTCCAAAACATGACTCAGGTGACCTTTGCACTTATTCTGTATTCTGAATCCTGATTTGCCCAGCAGTATCTTGTAAAATAACAGTCTGAAATCTTAAACCACATCCTGAAACCTTATACTATTATTTACCTGCTTCATTTATCCTCCTATTCATCATTTTAATGTCTCCGAATCACTGTGCTTTAATTCTGTTTTTATAGCGTACTGTCTGTGAATGAACCTCCTTATGGTTTGCAGCCCTGTAAGTACAGTACATGAGTAAACGGCTTGCGTGTATGCGGGAGCTAATGTTAAAAACCGTTTGGAATCTCAAACTCCTCTTTGATCTCAGTCCATTTGGCGTGTGAGTGTGTTTACAATTTCTGATTTTGAAAAAAATGGTGCATGCTGCAAACTTAAAGTTGGTACAGTCACAAAATAAAGAGAATGTTTTTGTGTTTTATTGTATTTGTTGTTGTTGTTGTTTTTGGAGGTTTGATTGAAATGGTTGGTGAAGCAATACTTTTGTACAAGATTTGTACAAGAGCTACTTTATTTTAATCTATGTTATGGGAATATTTTATATACTGATAACCATTTTTATGGGGAAGAAATCATCATGCATGCATCATGGCGACCTTTTTTTTTGCTGCATTTCATCTCTTCATCTCAGTTTCTTTCTTCTTTATTTTTACTTTTTAAAGTGAAATCAATACATTCTGTGCAATTTGAGAATAATAGTTCATACTACTTCCAAATGACAACTGTCCATAATGTTGCTGAACTGAATGAATGACTCACAGGATAAAACTGTGTTTTGAAAGTCAAGCTCAGCCTAAATCAGCCAGAAAATGACTCATATTTCCTACGGGATGTTTTGGACCTTTCCCCTTTCTCTCTTTGCCATCCCGATCTTCTGTTTCCTTTTCTTTCTTCACCTCCACCCTCTCATCCCTTAGTTTTTTCTCTGTCATCCTCTGCTCACTAGCTTTTATTATATTGTTTCAGTTCTCCTTTTCAAGGTAGTATTGTAATATCTATCTATCTATCTATCTATCTATCTATCTATCTATCTATCTATCTATCTATCTATCTATCTATCTATCTATCTATCTATCTATCTATCTATCTATCTATCTATCTATCTATCTATCTATCTATCTATCTATCTATCTATCTATCTATCTATCTATCTATCCGTCCATCCATCCATCCATCCATCCATCCATCCATCCATCCATCCATCCATCCATCCATCCATCCATGATAAAGGGCCATTGAAATTTACCACCTGGTTACAGATTTGGTGTGTTCTTTAAGTTCACCTTGACGTTTTTGGTTCTTAAAAGACCAGAGAATCTCAGCCTGTTTTTTTAATGAACCATGAACCCAGACTTTTCACCTGTGACTTTTGCCCCTCAGGTGATTCGCAAGGGTTGGTTAACCATCAATAACATCAGCCTGATCAAAGGAGGAGCCAAGGAGTACTGGTTCGTGCTCACCGCAGAGAGTCTGTCCTGGTTTAAAGATGATGAGGCGAGTAACTGCATTAGAGATTAAGTGTTGTTCATTCATTTAATGACTTTATGATGATCATGGTAAAATACAGTTGTCAGTGGTGTGCTTAAAGTTCCCTGCCAGGTTGTGGTGGAACTGATTGGCTGGTCTCTGTGTCAGTCACACTGTGTGGCCTGTCAGGCGGGCTGCCATCTGTCTGCCTGTCTGTGCCTGCTGTACAGGTGCAGGAAGTTCTGCACAGCAAGTGTAGACAGGCAGACAGACAACGCTCTCAGTCATTGACAGCACAGCCTGCTTCTCCCGACCGGAAGCCGGAAGCAAAGGGGCAAGAGAGAGGACAAAGATAATATATTACTTGAATACAAACATGAAGGGCTTCTACATGTCTTCTAAATATTTCTTTTCACATCATTGCATATAACATACAAAAAGTAAAAATGACACTGAAAATCTACAATACTCTTAACCAAAATAGTAATTTAAATGCAGTAACTTTTATTACTAGATTATGAAACTGTTATATCCACTTATTTTTCAAATTTTTTTGTTGTTGAATCCTTCTTTTTCTTTCTTAGCTAATATTTTATTTGCTCCCTTTCCTCTTATACCCCCACCGTCTCTCTCTGTCCATTGGGAATTAAGGCATTTGGTCTGGATCACCCTGACATAGCTGGAAGCCCCCCAAGTCAAACTAACACACACACACACACACACACACACACACACACACACACACACACACACACACACACACACACAGACACACATGGTTATTGATATACACAGAATGTTAAACACACACAGACGTAGACACACTAACGCTCATTGGTCGTCCCGACTGCCAAATGCATGCGACTATATAAGCAAACACTAATTTTAATGAATACTGAAACTCAAAACCTGTGCGGCGCTTCAAACAGAGGAATTTGCATGAACATGGTTATATTTTTCTGAAAGTCACACACCATTATACTCAAAATATTCAGATCTGAACACATAATATTAAAATTATTGGCTTTCCATTAACATTGAATTTTACACAGGTTTTTAAATATTAGACTTAAGAAGTTGGCTGACTTCACAGTTTCTTATGTTCTGCTGAATCCATTATTGCCGTAATTACTTTTCAATACGAGTGTGTTCATGATCCCTCTAAAGTTTGCCTGGAGTATATTCCGTTCCAGAATTTGAAATGTGAAATTAAAATTAAAATGGGAACATATCACACTGTTTTCAATCTCTCCATCTCTTTCCCTGTCTTTCTTCTTCACTTTCTCTTCATTTCATTCTGTCTCTGTGGTTGGCAGTCTCATTGGGGCCATACACATTCCTGGGTGGAAAATTGTAAGACTTTGTCCAAACACCATCCAGCCTCCTAGAGCCTGCCGAAAGAGAGAGAGAAGAGAGAAGAGAGAGGAATAGATACAGCCCCTCACCCCTTACAGCAGATCACATTGCAATTCTCACACATTCTGTGCACATACACACATTCTTACATTTAAACGGATCACTTCTTTACCCTTAAAAATTGTTCTCCAATACAAACTGTTATCAGTTGTTCCCTTCCTTTCTCTAAATCTGTCCCAGTTCTGATGGCGTTTATGGCCCGAGACTGCTGGTTTGGATTAATCAGAGCCCAACACTAAACAGACACGCATTCCTACAGTCTTCCCTCTCCCTCTTTTTGAGCCGAGCTGCATGAGGGAAAACAGATGACTTGTGCATCCCTCCACTTCTGTTCGCATTCAGCATAATCACTGCCTTTTCACCTTTTCTCAGAGTCTTAAGTTAGCATGCATACATGCGTCAATTATGCTGAGATCTGGACAAATCTGGCCTTCTGAACATCTCAAGACGGAAAACTAACTGGACACCCCAAGCTTTTATATAAGCCTTATGCATGCACAGTTCGGCCTGAGTACATACAGTACATGTTTACACATAAACGGCAGGAAGGACTACTAGAACGGTAATATTATTCGCATGCCAGGTTTATCGACACGTAATGGGTTATGGTGGGCAATCACCTAAATTCAAGCTCTCAATCATTGAGAAATTTCTTGTTCGTGTCGTTAATGCCAACAAGTCCACAGAGACATGCAGTATAACCAACACTGGTGTAGATAACAAACCAAACAGAGCAGAGTCTGACTTTTCACCTGTAGTTGTTGAGTTTTTGTGTGTTTTTGCTTGCGTTTGAGAGTTTGCGTCGGTTCCCCAACGACGTGAGTCCATGCACAGTCTAACCAATGTGCAGACTACTGTACACCAGTATGATCCTGAACAGGTAGTCTGAACACTGGGATGACGGAGCAGGAGATAGTTCCAGCCCTCTCTCTCTCTCTCTTTTTCTCTCTCTCTCTTTTCACCTCTTATTCTTTATCTACTTCAATCACTCAGTCCAACCCTGCTGGCCCCGACCTTCACAGGAGGCGGTAGAAGATGCAAAATAAACACGACAGAAATAGTCTCCATTGCTTCTATCTTATTCTCAGTCAGGATAACGCAAATGTAGAGGACGGAGAGAGAAGCTCCAGACGTCCGTTTACCCGTTCTCGACTTTTTCAGTTCCGTCTCGTCCCCGTCCTGCGTTGGTTTGCAGTATCCAGCCTTTGACGTGGCACATTCGCTCCCGCAGCCGGCTATCTGGCAGGACATTCATGGAAGGCATAGCAAAAAAGAGGGAATGAGGAGTCAGAGAAGGAAGGAGAGAGAGAGAGAGAGAGAGAGAGAGAGAGAGAGAGAGAGAGAGAGAGAGAGAGAGAGAGAGAGGAGAAGGAGGGACCCCACTGGCCATATAAGGGTTGATGGGACCCTTGAGGAATAAACTTTTGGAGTGGTCCGTTGTTTCTCAATTCCTCTCTTTCTTTCAATCTTTTGGTCCGACTCGCTCCTATCCACTCCTGTCTTTCTCCCTCCGTCCTCTCTCGGTACTCCCAGCCATCCTCTGGACTTCCCTGCCCCATCTCTCTCTCTCTCACTCACCCTCTCTCTCTCACTCTCTCACTAAAGCGGTACCAGATGTTGTATTCCTAACGCCAGCCTGTCATTTCTAACTTTTTTTTTAACCTCTAAAAACTTAGGCAGGAAGTGGGCCCCTCTGGAATGAAAAAAGAGAGAAAGTTTTCAAGGGGAGCAGAAAAGGAGGGGTGCAAAGAGTCAAGGAGGACAAGGAGAGATAGTTTAAAGGAATAGCTCCCTCAAAAGTAAAAATTCTGTCATTGTTTGCTCACCCACATGTTGTTGCAAACCGTATGCTGTTTTTTTTTATTTTTTTTATAATTGTTGCACTATCTCTTGTCCAACAATGAGAGTTTGTAGTGACCAGGGGCTGTCAAGTACCAAAAAGGAATGTTGTGAAATATTATTAAAAAATTTTTTATTACAATTCTAATTTAATATGTTTTAACATATAATTTATTCATGTGATGGCAAAGCTGAATTTTTGGCCTCATTACTCCAGTCTTCAGTGTCACACAGTCACTTTTGATAAGTTTAATGTATCATTGCTGAATAAAAGTATTATTTTGTTTAAAAAAACTGCCCCCAAATGGTAGTGAATGACTTAAATTTCAGTCTGTTCAAACAAAGCTATCGTATGGCTTCAGAACACTTCAGATGTAGCACACAAGAAGTATGGTCCACTTTTATGAAACTTTTAAGATGCTTTTTTGTCCTTTTTGGTACTTGTCAGCTCTTGCTCACTATGAACTGTTTTTGAATGGTAAGAGCTGTGTAATGATTCTTCAACAATAGCTATTTATCCACCTATTTTTATGCGCATTTTGGGATATTGCATAAAAAGACGCAGGATGGAAACGCCAAGATGTGCTTAATTCTAAAAATGCGCATAAAAAACTGATGTGCTCAATTGAGGCAGATATATTTTTATAAGATAAGAAAACATGCGCATAAAGTACGATGGAAACACATTTACCAAATAAATTCCTTGACATGCATAAAAAAAGGCCTCCAAAAGCAAGATGACATGACTGTTTATTGCGTTTCATCTGCGTCCTCTGCAACACAAGTAATTTATTAAATACGAAAAAAAGACCTACAGTGGCTTCTCCTACTGCAGCAACCTAAAGATTTTCTTAGTGATACTGGGCACCAGTTTAGGAAGATATTATTTTGTTTTCTTCGACTCGCTGGATGGAAATGTTTCGCAAATGTTTTGTGCAATATTCCAATTTAGTTAAAAGCACAAGTTAAATTTACAACTTTGGATGGAAACATAGCTTTTGGCTTTGGAATCACATTAAGGTGAATAGATGGCAGATTTTTTTTTTAGGTGAAGTGGTAGATGTTAGATTTTTAGACGGTCTAGCTGATTTGCTGAAAATACTTGAATTTCCCCAAAAAATTCCTCCACAGTCACTCCGTCAGACTCAATCACTGATAGTGGCTTCATATGGCTTCTCTCTTCCCCTTCTGTTTTTCATTTTTACTCTTTTTAGAGTGTTTCCCCTCACACTTTCATCCCTTGTTCCTCTCTTTCTTTCCCACATCTCCGTTCCGTTATTTGCAATGTAATCCAAGCCGTTTCCTGAGACCCCAGCCCCTCCTGTACAGACAGAGGGAGGGGGAGAGGGGGGAGCTCTTTTTCTTTTCTTTAGTTTTTTTTTTTTTTTTTCAGCAGAAATGTTGTGTTTTAGAGCCTTGGTCCAAATAATGACTTCCACATGTGGGCCCTTACACTCTATCTCTCAATTCCTCTTTCATTCTTTTTCATTCTTTCTTTCTCAAATCTTTACTCAAAAAGTGAAAACTAGTGGCATCTCTCATGTGCATGTTTTTTTTTTTTTTTTTTTTTTATAATATATATAAAGTTCTGGCCCTGAATCCATCCTGAGGATGATCACATGGATCTACAGTAGATTCTTTCTTTGTTTCTTTGCTCCTGGCTTTCTTCCTTGTAGTAATTTTCCCTAGTTCACATCATTTTAGAGATTCAGTTAAAGAGATTGTTCAGCCAAAAATTAATATTTGTTCAAATTGTCATTATTTGTTCACCCTGATGATGTTCCAAACCTGTATTTTCTTTCTGGAACAGAAAGGAAGAATGTCCCGATCACTCTTTTCCATACATTTGCAATGAATAGGGACAGAAGCCTTCAAGCTCCCTAAAGGATGCAAAACACCATAAAAGTTTCATTAAAGCGGTTCATACAGTGCCCGCTAAATTCCAAGTCTTCTGAAGCTACAATAAAAACTTGAGAGCAATAAAAGTCTTGAGTTTACAAGAGATGTCTGATTCCAGAAAAAAATTGTTCTTTTGAAACAGAGGTATTTAATTAATTGGTTGATCTTGCTCACAGAAGTGATCTGAATGATTTGTTCATGAATTGGACTGATCCAGTTCTCAAGTTCTACTCACTGCCTCAATGATTCAGTGAATAGCTCACTAGAGGGGAAGATTATCAGTAAATGATAACTTGAAATTTGTGACAATTTTTAAGCTGGAAATCTCCAGTCACAAATCATTGTAATTAAATGGAAAAGAGTAACCAGTACAGACTTAAGATTTTTCTCTTTTGTGTCCCATGAAAGACAAAGTCACACAGGATGAGTAAATGATGACATGTTTCCTGTTTAGGAGAAACTCCCAATACAGTTTGTTGACACTCTAATAAAGTTGATTATTAAGATTTGCTTCTCAAAAATTTGCCGTGTGTATATGTTAAAAAAGGTTCCCAGAAATGCTGTCTTGGTAGGCAGCTCACTAAGTCTTAAGATGTCCATTGTGTGTCTCATTTTCTAGGAAAAAGAGAAGAAATATATGCTTCCTCTGGACAACCTGAAGGTGCGGGACATAGAAAAGGGCTTTATGTCCAGCAAACATGTCTTTGCCATCTTTAACACGGAGCAGAGGTCAGTTACAACAATTTTTTTACATGTTTTTTCAGAGAACATAAATTTTCATCTTTAAAAAGATGATCAAACTTTAAATTTAAATATACAGTTGTGGTTATTGGCACCCCTGTTAAACATGATCAAAGATGACTGTTAAAATAAATCTGCATTGTTTATCCTTTTGATCTTTTATTCAAAAATTTAGCAAAAATCTTTCATTAAAGTAAAATAATTGAAAATGGGGGGGAAATCACATTATGTAATAAATGTTTTTCTCTAAAACACGTTGGACACAATTATTGGCACCTCTAGTAAAATATACTATATAATATATAGTATATATAAAAGTATATTCCCATTAATATTTACGTTTTTTAGCACATCAGGGTGACTAGGAACATGAAATTGAAAATGAAAACTTCTTGTTTCACAGGAGTATAAATATGAGGAAACACAAAGGCCAAATTCCCTTAATCATCCTTCACAATGAGTAAAACCAAAGAATATAGTTCTAATGTGCAGCAAAAGATTGAGCTTTACAAAATAGAAAGTGGCTGTAAAAAAATAGCTAAAGAATTGAAAATCCCCATTTTGACCATCAGGGCAATAATTAAGAAGTTCCAATCAACTAAAGATGTTATGAATCTGCCAGAAAGAGGGCGTGTGTCTTTATTGTCTTAATGTGCAGCGAGGAGGAAAGTTTGAGTGGCCAAAGACTCTCCAATGATCACAGATGGAGAATTGCAGCGATTAGTTGAGTCTTGGGGTCAGAAAGCCTAAAAAATATATATCAAACATCCCCTATATCACCACATGTTGTTTGGGAGGGAAAAGAAAAATCCTCTCTGCTCATCCGAAAACAAACTCCAGCATATTCAGTTGTCAGACACAACTGGAACTTCAAAAGGGACTGGATTCTATGGTCAGATGAAACTATAAACGAGCTTTTTGGCAGCATATCCACCAGATGGCCACGGTTAAATATACCACTGGATCTTTAATGTTGTGGGCCTATTTTTCTGCTGGAGGTCCTGGACATCTTGTTCAGATGGTATCATGGATTCTATCAAATACCAAATACCAAGATAAAACATTTAAACATGACCGCCTCTGCTAGAAATCTTATAATGGGCCGTGGTTGGATCTTCCATCAAGACAATGATCCAAACCAAACATCAAAATCAACACAAAAATGTGTCACTGAGGACAAAATTAAGCTTTTGACATGGCCATCCCAGTCCCCTGACCTGAACCCTATAGAAACTGAGTGGGCTGAACTGAAGAGAAAAAGCGCCAACATGGATCTGAAGGATCTGGAGAGATTCTGTATGGAAGAATGGTCTCTGTTCTCTGGTGTTCTCCAAACTCATCAGGCATTATAGGAGAACAATCAGAGCTGTAATTTTGGAAAAAGGAGATTGCAAAAACTATCTAACAAAAGGGTTCTCTGTAAATAATTATGGCCAACGTGTTTTGGAGAAAAGCATTTATTCCATAATGTGATGCCCCCCCCCCCACAACACACTCTCACACACACACACACACACACACACACACACACACACACACACACACACACACACACACACACACACACACACACACACACACACACACACACTTTTAATCGTTTTACTTCAATGAAAGGTTAGATTTTTGCAAATTTTTTGAATGAAAGATCAAAAGGATAAACAATGCAGATTTATTTTACAGCCATCTTTGATCATATTTACCAGGGGTGCCATTAATTCTGAACACAACTGTATCATCAGTTGAGCCCAATCAGATGATTATTAAAAGGTAAGATCAGGTTTTATCAAGATATTATTATTTTTACATTTAGATAGCCTACATATGTAAAGCAGTAGGCCATGTGACCGAAAAGCTTGAATGAAGCATGTTTGGCTCTAGATAAAAATATTAGAGGATGTAGCCCCGAAAGATCATTAAAATAAACAACCCTGAACTCTTGTGGTGTGAACCACTCCGTTGTTTTGACGCATTGCTCAATTTAACTAGAAACGGTAAAACGTTGCTACCGTTCTCATTATGTCTTGCGGTTCGGTTGAAACCAAGTCGGGGTCTGGAACCGGACCGCAGTCCGCTATTTGAGGATGCCTGTTATAGACAAACCCCACACAGCTAAAAGAGAGTTAACTGTGAACAGTGTGAGTGTTTGTCTCTGTGTGTTTTGAGATTCCAGCCATTAAAATTAATTGTTTGGTGGACAATGAAATGGGTGAAAAAATCCCATAGACTTACAAACAGGGAGGGACACCATCCTGGCAATTTTTTTTTTGCATGAGCGAGCACCACATCACATTTTCTTTAGGAAATGTAGAAATTAATTATTATTGTAGAGTTATTCTATTAGAGGTATTTTAGAGAAGACTTTAATATTTTCTCTCTTTCTATCTCTCTCTCTCGCACACACACATATACGTGACACACACACATTCCATTCTACAATGTCTGGAATATTAATCAGTTATTTAGAGCTCTCTTCTCCTCTTTTAATATGTTTCTCTGTGCCACAACCAGGCTTTTTTCCCTCAGGTTTTTTTTTTTTTTTTTTTTTTTTCTCTGATGCAATTTGTACTCTGAGCTCCTGGCTGCTTTCTAATGGAGGCTTTCTCAGAGTCTGTTGCCCCGTGTCATTACCAGGCATGATGAATATAATAAGAAGTCACTTTTTAAGTGTTGCTGTCCTATTCAGCGGCGAAGAGCGACAGAGTATTTGTCAGTTAGTTGGTTTCTTTTTCTGTGGTGTCGAACTGGGTAGCCCCGCCTATGGTGAAATCTCATTGGTCCAAAATCCTGCTCCATACAACTGTATCATAATAGTCAAATGTGTAATTTTTTTCTCTGTACAATGCCAAACTTAATTTTCAGTGACAACTACAAGTTTGAGGTTGGTAAGATTTTTGAAAGTATCTTGGCTCACCAATGTTGCATTTATTTGATCAAAAAACAGTACAAACAGTAATATTGTGAGATATTATTACAATTTAAAGTAACTGTTTTCTATTTTAATATATTAACATATTTTGAAATGGAATTTATTCATGTGATGTCAAAGCTGAAATTTCAGCATCATTACTCCAGTCTTCAGTGTCATGATCCTTCAGAAATCATTCTAATATGATGATTTGCTGCTCAAGAAACATTTCTGATTATTATCAATGTTGAAAACAGTTGTGCTGCTTAATATTTTTTAATAGAACTAAAAAAAAAAAAAAAAAAAACATTTATTGGAAATAGAAACCTTTTTTAACATTAATCAATTTAATGCATCCTCAATGAATAAAAGTAATATTTCTTACTGACCCCAATCTTTTGAACGGTAATCAAGATAATTTTATTATTTATGGTAATTGTGTTTGACAATGTCAAAAGCCTAAGATTCACTGCAAATGCAATTAATGGGCCGTCAGTGAGCATGTCACACTAACCGATCCAAGACGGTTGATTTTGCCTTGCAATGAAAATTGTCTCAAGGAGAGTGCAGTGGATTCACATCTGGTGGTCACTGCACACACACACACTTAAACACGCATGCCCTTCTACAGGGGCTTATAACACCATTTTACATGCACACCTTTATATTTTCTAACATAAACACACTCTAACTTCACAGTAATACTTCACAAAGAGCACGACGGGAACAGGGGGCGCATTAGGACACGCTTTGACACATTCCTGGCCAGTCTCTACTTCAATGTCTCTCTCTCCCCTCTTTTCTCTCAGTTTCTAACATTCAGTCTCTACGAGCGCAGCCTCTTTAGTTTCGAGTGCGGGTGTGTCTGGGATTGATTAGCTGCTTAATTGGAGAGATGTTGGTATGCTGCGGTGAGCGTGCACACACACACACACACACACACACACACACACACACACACACACACACACAGCTTTGACACTGAGAGAGGCATGGCAGACTATTGTAAACACACCCAGGGCTGCACCACAATCAATCAGATGCTCTCTCTCTCACACACACACACATCCATCACTTCAAGCACTCTGTATAAAGATATTCAAGCTCTCATAAACTCCACACTCATTCCCGCTCACCAGCAGAAACATACCACCCAGCACTCAGAAAAATCCCCTTTTCTTCTCTCTTGCTACACACACACACACACACACACACACACACACACACACACACGCGTGTTCTAATGACCTAGTGATTCATACTGTGCCTTTTACACCCACCAACTCCCTAGTGTCAGAGCAACCAGTGATGTCAGGCGGTAGATGTCGTTTTTGTCTCAGCAGTGACACCAGTCTGGCATGGGACGAGAGAAGTGCTCATGAGAAGAGCAGAGAGCTTTTTCGTCCACTTTCTTCCACATTTTTTGCATCAGTGTGCATTGCATCCGGGTTCATATGTGACGGCGAGTAGTTATGTGCGGTTCTGGACTCACTCAAGACTGTGATTAAAGGAATGCTTTGGGTTTAACATATGCTATGACATCTGAAACGATTACCACAGACAATAATTACAACCCGCTCATCAGTTTGTTAAAACAAACAAAAGTAGTTTTTTTAGTAATGCATTTACAAAGGAAACCTCTCCTCATAGACTTCCATTGTTAGTGCATTACAGTAAATGTGATTTTGGTTTTGTTTTTACAAACTGATGGATGGAAACATAACATGTTTAACTGTTTCCCTTCCTCTTTCCCTGCCATTTATGAGACAACGCTTACCTGCCCTTGATGGAAATTTCCAGCTCTCTGTGTTTTCACTGTTATATGGTAGGGGGTGCTATTACACATCTTCTGAAAGAGTACTGAATCTTCTGATCAAAACACAGGCAAAAAAGAAACAGAAACAAGCGATAGCATATGTAAGCAGTAAAATAATGCGATCATCAACATTTAACAGCATATAAATCAAAACTGCCTAATGTTACAGAATTAAATTTTGACCCAGGACGAGCTATTAAGACTGTGAAGCTTTGGGGGTGTTGATGGACTCGATCTACTCCAACTATTTTTTGATCATTGTTCTGAATCCGATCTGGATGTAGTCTTTGACAAAGACGTGATTTTTTTCAGCTTTTTACTCAAAAAGTTGCTTTTTTTATTAAATTTGCCCACATTCAAGTGTTGATTAAAAAAATGCATTTAGCTAGAAAAAAAACTTTTTTTTTTTAAGCTGAGGCTCTTTTCTTTCTTTTGATATATTGCATGTTCAGATATTCATACAACAAAATATTCTGGGGGCCATGAAAATGTGAAAATGATCAAAAATGCTGGCGGTGGCTGGCAACTTTTTTTTTTTAAATCGCTGGAGGTGAAAGAGTTAACAAGTTTCCAGTGTTATTATAGTTAACTAAAACTAAAACGAAACTATTAAAAGTCGTTAATTAAAATAAAGCTAATAATGAGTAAAATAATTATTAAAATCAATATAATATTAGATAAAAAACATAAAAAAATTAAGTTGGCACAGAAGTTGCGATAGTCTTTTCTTCCCTGTTGTGACACACACACACACACACATATATATGTATAATTTTTCCTTTTGGAATTGTTGGATCATTGTCATTTGCTGTAGAACTTAGTCAGGTTAGACACCATATTGAATTTAATGCAGATGGAAATGAGGCTGTGAGGAATAAACAGTTTTTACAATGGCACACACTGTATAAAGGCTCTGAGATCACTTCATTTTCACAAATTACTTTATACTTATAAGCGCCACTTATAAAGATCTATTGTGCACGCACCTTTGCCGTGAGCACGAAACCTGCAGTATGCAATACTGCAACCCCGCGGTGAAATTCAGGACACGTAACACCAACTACCACTATTCAACCGGAGTGAATGAGACGAGTGAGTGAACGGAGGCAGGTGCGTGTCAAACCGTCAATTCACCGTCGGAGAGAAGAAGAGTGAGAACTCGCAGCTGGTATCAGTGTATCGATACTGCAGAAAAGGAGTATTGGAACCGTTTCAGATATTTCAATATCGATACATATCGAAATATCGATATTTTTTTTACAAGGTCACATGAATTAAAAAAAAATAATAATGATTTGCACTTATAATTAATTTATAATTAATGCTGAAATATTCAATAAAAAAATAAGAAGTCAAAAATGACAAAAGCACATAACCAAAACTAAAAAAAAAAAAAAAAAAAAAAAAAGCTAATTCAAAATATATATAAAAAAATACTATAATAGTATATAAATAATACTGAAATAACACTGCATTCATCTAAGAATTTGGGATATGATCTAAGCTTCAGTTAAAACATAATAACCCCCGTAAACGTAGCCAAATATTATTTTTGGATGCACACAGATTGTTTTGTTGATGTTGTGCATACTCAATTTTAGGTCTAAATCCTTTTAAAAGTCAGAGCCGTACTTTGTGGTTTTGGAATGGCAAATAAAGTTCAGTACATTCACAAGCGCCGCAGTTATCCTGCCATAAATATCATGAACTACCAATGAATTATGAATCGTTTAACCGCAAAACTGTATTCCACACATTACACCTTATTAGGAGGGTCTGCAAAGCAAATGATGTTTGGATGCTTGGATCAGTGTATCGCTTATGCAGTCATATACAGTGTGTAAACGTTTGGACTAAACGGTTATAAAAAATAATTTATCAGTTATAGCAATTAGTAGCACTGAGTCATATCTGAGCTTGCAAAAACAGTGTTTTGTAGCTGAGTTTTATGAGATCGAAGCATGTGAGAATGTGGTTGCTTTGGTGTGTGGGTTGTTTTAGTGTATGCGTGTCCGAATTGACCCAGTCTTAAGCCACGTTCTTGTAGCCGATTTCTTATCAGCCGCAGACTAAATCAAATACACGCTGGTACGTTATACTTTAAGCCTCTTACCCCACAGGCACAACAATGAGAAACAATAGCCACAAAAAGAGAGAAAAATAAGAGGGAAACAAAAGGAGGAGAGGAACAACAGTATAATTAGGGGGAATGTGGAACAGATGGAGAGAGATGGGCTCCAGATTCCTGCCTTTCTCGGAGCAAGGGGAAAAAAGAGGGAGAGAGAAACTGGGTAGAAAGATACGAGACAAAAGTAAAAAGTGGGAATGGGAATGACGGATAAAAAGTTGAGATAGGACAAAACCTGGGGAAATTTTTTTATTAGAATCAGATTGGAAAGAGTGAATTTTCATCTCAAACAGGGTAGAAGGGGTGGTCTGGGGTTTGTGGTTTTGGACAGATGATATGTGTGAGCGAGAGAGGGTTTTGCTGCGTTTGTTTGTGCGGGAGTGTACGTGCTGCCATAGGAACCAGCTAACAGATTACTTTCCCTGTAGGAACGTGTATAAGGACTACAGGCATCTGGAGCTGGCCTGTGACACTCAGGACGATGTGGACAGCTGGAAGGCCTCTCTGCTGCGAGCTGGGGTTTACCCAGAGAAAACCACAGTAAGCACGGGAACCCATTGGATTCTGTACCTGTACGCTAAAACCTGTGGCCTAATACTTCAAAATAAAGGTTTCAATTTAAACCAAAAAGGGCTTTATAGCCAGATGCCATGTGGAAATTTATAAGCTCTACTCAAAACTTTTTATTCCCTAGTTCTTAAAACCAACACCATGTGTTACTGCTTTAAAGAAATAGTAAAAAAAAAACAAAAAAAAAAACAAGTCACCCCATGGCTTTTTCTTTCTTGGAACACAAAATGAGAAGTTCTTAAGAAAGTTCATGCTGCTCTTTTCCATACAATGAAAGCAGACCAGACCAAAAATGCACCATAGAAGTAGTTTATAAAACGTATGTGTCATATTCCATCCCTGCCGCTGAATATGCCTACTTCCCTACAAAAAAACTATATGAAATGAGTAGTATGTACGAATTTGTAGTATTCATAAAACAGTAGGTGAAAATTACCTGAATGACCTACTACTTCCACTGAAAAGTGTGCTTCCAATGGACAATGTACTGTCCCATGAGGCTACGGTAGGAGTTGTGAATGGTAGTGAAGTGACACAACTGGCGCTGTTGACAACATGAAATTTCATTCATACTACACACATTCATAATATGTATATAGAACAACATTTTTAAGGTTAGCTTGAAAATTCGCCCTATTGATTTTCTAAATGCATGTTATGGATCTTATTGTGAGTGATTCATATGTGCATACGTTGTTTTTGTTTTTTGGCTTAAATCTCATCTCTTTCTTACAATCACAGTCAAGCTCACATTCAGCCGAGATCTGCCTTTAACCAATGGATAGAAGTTTTTTCTTTTTCAATAGTCTGATGTACATCACTATATATAAGAAAATATATATTTTCATCACAACTTTGATGCTCATGAAGTTTGTTCCTCATCAAATGTAGTGTCAGACAGTATTTGATTTCAGACGCAGCTCTTTTTTATTTGCCTTTGCGTAATTGGCATGTATACATATTTAAACTTCATATTCAAGCGATTTGTTAGGAGACAATGAGAACCCCCAAAAAACGATCATATGGCTTTAAAAGACTTGGATTACAGTCATTTGTAGAACTTTTATGTAGATTTTTTGTTCTTTTTGCATTAGTCCACATTCACTTTTATTGTATGGAAAAAAGTAGTGTGAACATTATGCCTAACTTCTTTTTTTGTGTTCCATAGAAGAAAGTAAATGATGACAGAATATTAAGGGTTTCTCAAACTCGGTCCTGGAGGGCCACTGTCCTGCACAGTTTAGCTCCAACCCTGATCAAACACACCTAGCTGTGACATTGATTAGCTTTCTCAGGTGTGTTTGATCTGGGTTGGAGCTAAACTGTGCAGGACAGTGGCCCTCCAGGACCGAGTTTGAGAAACCAATACTAAAGAACCTATGAAATAGCATCAGCATTTGGCAATCTCCAAAGTGCCAAATGACTAACTCAAGAATCCTTTAATGAACCTTAAAGGGATAGTTCACCCAGAAATGAAAATTGGGTCTTCACGCACTCACCCTCATGTCGCTCCAAACCAATAAGTCTTTTATTCATCTTCAAAACATAAATGAAGGTAATTTTAATGAAACCTGAGAGATTTCTATCTTTCCTGAAAGTCAATTCCACCAAAATGTTGATGCTTCATAAAGTTCTGAAGACATTGTATGAGAAATCCATATGAATTGAGTGGTTTAACCCAAGTCTTCTGAAGACATGGTGGGACATCAAATATGGTAAACAGAAGCTCAACTGTACTTGCTTGATGTACAAACCTCACTAGTTCTTGCACGTCCAGCAAGCACGTGCTCTATGTATGGGCGTCGATCAATGTTTATATGTGAATAAAAGCCTACGTTAAATCTGTTCACCATATAAAGCGATTGTGTCTGGATTAAACTGCTCGTTTCATATGGATTATTTTAACAAAAGCTTTTGTCAGTGTTTTGGTGCAATAAATTTTCCAAATTAATTCAAAATCTTATTCAAATATATCCAAATTTGGGTTTCGAAGATGAACCTGAAAGTATGGGTTTGGAACAACATTAGGTTGAATGATGATGACAGAATTTTCATTTTTGGGTGAACTATCCCAGAATAAACTTCAAAGAATCAATGAAGAACCTTTATTTGTAATGTCCTAATTTCCCATTCTTTAAAAAATGCAGTGTTTCAAGAATTGTACAGAGATTATACATCCACATAATAGCCAGGCCCATACGGCATCTATGCACATAGAGTGTTGCAGAAACCTCACATATTTCTGCAGAACTGGAGCACCTCTCGTTTTACACATTTCACATTTTATTGCTCAGAATTCTACAGATTTTGCTCTAAAATCAGCACATAAAAAGTAGATTCCATCGAGGCCTTCTAATAACGTAGTGGACTGTAGTTCAGATAGCTCACACTCCTGTAGCGTTTCTCTCTCTCTGTGTGTGTGTGTGTGTGTGTGTGTGTGTTTGACTCTACGGCTGCAGGCTTCATGGTGGCTGTGCTCTGGGGTCAGAAGCTCTGCTGCATTCCTCAGCTCTTGTGTCACACCATGGAGGATCAGCGAGGGAGGGGGCTCTGAGCTCTGTTTCTAATCAGCTCCCTTGCTTTTTTTCTTCACGCTCCCCTCCATCCCCCTCTTTCTGTCTTTATGTATGCTTTGGAGCTACATGTTGAGTGATGTCACAGTTCTGTCAGGGTTCCCCATAATTTGCTTTGACAGAAGTCAACCACACCCCCTCCGACAGTCACTGAAGTAAAACTCATTATTTCCTTGCTTCTCGTCTTTTTATCCCCCAGTATCTTTTTTTCCCGGCCTAGTTCTCTTCATGTATGCGCACTCATTGCCCTCTGAAACATCTTTCTCTTCCCTCTATGCTGATTGTACCTTTTCCATCCAGATTTGTCTTTTTTCTGATTGGTCAGGTGGATGGAGAGAGTTCAGGCCAGGCGGAGAGCTTCTCCATGGACCCTCAGCTAGAGCGTCAGGTCGAGACCATCCGCAACCTGGTGGACTCGTACATGAGCATCGTCTACAAAAGCATTCGAGACCTAATGCCCAAGACCATCATGCACCTCGTCATCAACAATGTCTGTGCCCTTTGCATCTTACACTGACATAACATCTGATACAGAAGGAAAAACAATGAAATCACATCAAATACATTTGTTTTAAAATGTCTACCCAAATACTTTTTAAGTAAGATAAAGAGATATGTACTTTTTTGTAAATGTATATTTCATAAAAAAACATATACTGGTAACATTAGGTCTTCTCACAGGGAAACTTGTTTTACGGTTTATGTAATGTATAGCATTTCTAGTTTATTTTTTTTAGATTATTTATTACATTCTTTTTTTTAAATACTATAACAAATATTCTACTTCTAAAATTGTTAAATGTCTAAATATAGACCTGTATACTTCTAAACCTTATAGTTACATATTTCAAAACTTTTTTGCACTGGAATTGTTACAGCAATAGTATTCAAAATGTATTTTGGGTCAGAACATTTTTATTTTTTTATATTGTGATATTTAGAAATATGAACTTTTGATTCCATGTGTGGGCGGTTTTCAGTGTAAATAAATGTGCCATCTTTTTGGCCCAATTAATTTATGTTTCAAAGAACAATTTCAGACTATTTTGTTTCACTGTGGACTTTATATTCAAGGGCACGTTTAATTCAAGGACAATAACTAAAACGATATCTATTTAAGTTTATAAGTTTTAATAAGTATTCTAATTCTATGAGAATAAACTCCACACCACTACTTTAACAATAACGACTTGGGGTGTAACAATATATTGTGTCACAATAAATGCAACAATATGTATCGTGGATAGTGACAATATATATTGTGTATTGTTCACCCAAAATGAAAATTACTGTGTGAGAAAAAATTCAAGTTTACAGTGTTTCAGTATCAGTACTACATTAAACTACTATATATAATGTTGAATATAATGTATAATAATGCAATGGGGGAATATTTGTGGGTCCTGATAATGCCAAATGTCTTATGTTACCAGTAAAAACCATATCCCCCTATTGCCAAATGTCTTGGAGTATCGCAATAATATCGTATTATGAGTTCAGTTTCGTGATATGTATCAAATTGTGACATGAGGGTATCGTTACAACCCTAATACTGACAGGGGAACAATTTTGTTGGAATCACATTCAGAATTTACTGCCAATCAGGAACCGTAGGACTTTAAAGATCTTGAACATATAAAGTGTCAGACAACATAACTGCAGTGCGTGCTTATAATAAACACAATGTTATCATCCCTTGGTGTGGATGCCAGTATAGTTCTTGTTATAATTATCGTTCTTGGTGTGAATGGCCTTTGTGTAGTTGGCTGTTCAGCTAGTCATGTAATCTCAACATGAAGCGGGAACCATCCTAATGCAGAATAAAACAGCTTTTTAGGCTATGGATATAACTGTCATCATCTCAATATATTTTTTATACATTTTGTCTAAACTCCTATTCAGCTTTTCTTTTTATATATTTCTATATTCTTCATCCGTAGGTAGAGGAGTTTATCCACGCTGAGTTGCTGGCTCAATTGTATTCTTCAGGAGATCAGTACTCTCTGATGGATGAGTCTCCTGAACAGGCCCTGCGCAGAGAGGAGGTGCTGCGTACCCACGCCGCCTTGAAGGAGGCTCTAAACATCATCACTGACATCTCCACCTCTACCATCTCCACCCCGTTGCCACCCCCCGTGGATAACTCCTGGCTTCACAATGGCTCGCTACACCGAAGGTACTTCATCTCTCCACTTCCTGTTCAAGGTGTCTCCATCATCAGTCCACCTCATCATCCAGCGGTGCTGTTCTGTACTTGACCCCCAGCACATAATTAATGGTGAACAGTTGGCACTAACACAGAGTGAATCACAAGGATTCCAGGAAATATCATGGAATTGTGTTTTCCAGGCCTAGGAAACTATTTGAGATTATTAACAAATTAAAAGTCATGGAAAATTATTTTTTCTTGTGTTGGATGCTGTAGAGTAAAACCCACAGTGTTGTCCAGTATACGAGTTGGGTTAGTTCTTTTAAATGAATTGTTGAACCATTTATTAGAGAATTTGTCTGAATCAAAATTATTCTTTAAAACTGTTATCCAGTAAACACATATGACTGCAAAGGTAATGGAAATATTATACCCCACCCACACTGTTAATCATTCAGGCCCTATCATATACCCGGTGCAATGTAGCACCAGGTGCGACGCGAGTGTTTATTGCTAGTTTCAGCCCGACGCAGTTATCATTTTCACGTCCTGTGCCACGTTGTCTAAATAGCAAATGCATTTGCGCCCATCTGTGCCCCCAGGGGCGTACTGGTCTGAAAACGAGGTGTGTTCAGGCACATTGTTGGCGCGTTGCTATTTTGAGGCACTGAAATAGATTTGGCATGTTTGTGTGCTGCTGCGCGTCCCTGTGTGTGTAATAAGCAGAGTGTACGTGCGTTGTGGACCCGCCTATAGGCGCATATTACTAACAACCTCTTTAAATAACAAAAAAATAAATTTTTGCGTAAGTGCACTTGCTCCGTACGCTTTAGACCATGTGCTTAGATCGTTAAAATAGGGCCCTTCGTTCACGCCCCCCCCTCTCTCTCTCTCTCTCTCTCTCTCTCTCTCAGGTCTCCTCCAGGTTATTGTATCCCTAAGAAGCATCCTGCTCCGGCTGCTCCTTCTCTACCAGTTCGCTTGGAAGGTCCGGACCCACCTGTCTCCAACAGCACAGTCACCACAAACACTAGCAGCCACCCCAAACGAGTCCCTCCTGGTGTTCCCAGGTAAACATCAGATCTGGACCTGAAGTCACACACTAGCTGCTTTAGACCAAGCCTTGGTACATTTCAACAAAATCAATTCCTGTACGCTAAACCACGACATGATTCATCAACTAATGTTTATTTATTGCATGAAAGGGGATTTGATGTGTGTTCTCTCCATCAACAACGCAGCTGAATAAGCCTTTGATTAATAACGTACCCAGTGACTAGGGTGGAATCAGGTGCGTCAGCACTGAAATAGGCAGAATATTTTAAATGAAACTCAGTGACCTGTAACTTCACAGCATTTTAAACAGTATTTCAACAGTTTTCCAAGCCAGAAAGCTTTGGTGAACTTGTGGTTTCCTCTTTCCCAGGTTTCACCTTCTGTGACTCTGTTGTACTTTCATAAGTGCTCAGGAAACAAGCTGCGGTCACATTAATTTTAGCAAAGTCTCTCATGCAAAAAAAGAGATGTATGAAGCACTGCATACACGGAAGTTACTTTATTGTCCCAATAAGGCGGCATCCATTTAATAATTTTAATAAATATAATCATTTACACTCTATGTTATTATTGCATACCATTTAATATACAACAACACTGAGGTGCAAATACTATCTGCCTCTATTTATAAGTATAAATAGCACCTAACTACTATTTACACAGCCTATTGCAAAGAAAATACATAGGTCTACATAGGTAATAATTTTTTTACATAGGTCTAGTGTAAATAGAATATATCGCTATTTTTACTGAGTTTAAATAGCATCTATTGCTACTAATTAAATTCAATATAAATATATAATATATATTTATAAATATATAAGATCAATTTAAAAATTGCTTCCACCATGATTCTTTTATTCACATGCACACCCCCAAATCCAAAAGTCAGAAAGTGTTCAGTTGCAACAAACCCCTTAAGTTAAGAAAACAGTTAAATTATAATTATATGGTATTGTCACTAAGGGTTTTCTGAACCGATGGGTTTTGCTGCAACCGGCTACAGATTTTCCCACTGGTAATTATGGAATTGTGGTGACGTTCATATGCATTTGTCTCATAAATACGATAATTCTGCCATGGCAGCATATGATTGTTAAAAAACTATTTAAGATCCTCTAGGTTCTGCTATCGTTCCCAAATGTTGGGATTTATGCTCGTACTGAACACAACTAATAGGACTCTCTGTGTCCCAAGAGCGAGGCTTGTTCTTGGATCCGTCTTTAGGATTAGTCTCGAAGCGGAGCGCTCAGAGACCAGAACTCTTTGTGATATATACGCATACCTACCTTCATATGCATGATAGATGAGACCACGTGCTCACCGGTCCCAAAACTACAGCACTAGATCACAGATACTGCTGTCTCCACACAACATGAACATATGGTCTTGAGTGTGAAGGAATAAAAAAAAAAAAAGAACTTTAACTTCAACATGTCACTGCTCAATCACAGAGGCAAATATATTTACATTTTAAGGCTTTTCAAAATGTTCAAGGAACACTGCATTGCAAGTATGTTATATTTGTAGGTAAAACACAAACTGTCAAAAAATGTCAAGGTCATATATTCACCACCCAGGAAAGATATAGAATTCATGTAGAACTTCATGGTATAGTGTTTAAATGTTTTCTGACTTTAATTTATAATGATTTATTGCACAAAAACTCATGGTGTCTGGATGATTTCAATTGTATTACACTTTATTATAATTTTTTTGTTTTGTTTTGCATTTTAGATATTATTTAAAATTTTAATTTAGAACCAATTCAACATTGATATTACATTTATATTCATACAATTTTATATAAAAATCTATTTAGTAGCACTTCATATGAAAATATAAATTATTTTAATTAATATATTACAATATATAATGTTATAATAATTTAATATAATTTGACACATTTTTTATATTATCTTTATAGGAATGAGAATTAGTTACAAAAAATGTAAATCAATATATTAAAGTCGCCATGAAATCAAATTTTACAATTCGTATTTTTATATGTAATATTGTAGTGTTTATTACAAATTATTTATCTGCACTTCATTAATTTGAAAAAATTCATGTGCCCTTATATTCTCGTGGCAACTCCCCTCAAACCGTGCTGAGCGAGAGATGGAGAGGAGGAGCGCTAAAGTAAAACCCTGCCCTCTATTCAATATTCTGTTTCACTTGGAAATACGTCACAACACTGGAGAAAAGTCGTTTGTAACTTCCGGTTCATGGCGACTCTAAACAATTATATTTTATATACAGCCATGGTGAGAATTATTGGCACCGTTGGTAAATATGAAAAAAGAAGCCTGTAAAAATAAATCTGCATTGGTAATCCTTTTGATCTTTTATTCAGAAAAATGCACAAAATTCTAACCTTACATTGAAGTAAATTAATTGAAAATGTGGGGAAAATCTCTTTATGAAATAAATGGGACCATTATTAGCACCCTTTTATTGAATACTTTTTGCAGCCTCCTTTTTCCAAGATAATAGCTCTGATTCTCCTATAATGCCTGATGAGTTTGGAGAACACCTGACAAAACATCAGAGACCATTCCTCCATACAGAATCTCTCCAGATCCTTCAGATCCATGTTGGTGCTTCTTCTCTTCAGTTCAGCCAACTCATGTTCTATAGGGTTCAGATCAGGGGACTGGGATGGCCATGGCAAAAGCTTAAAGGGTAACTCTCATCAAAAACTAGTCAAACTTTTGTGTAAAAGCATAATTAGAATGGAAACGCCACTTTTAAGATTGACCGTATTTTCGTTTTTGGTCAAAATGCCTTTTGAATGGGAGTGCATGGGGCACTTCTATTATAGCATCAAAATCGCTATTTTTAAAACACTAAGGAGGCTCGACACGACACAACACAACATAAAACTGTGCTCGAAGTATCACCAGGGGCTCTATACATGAACTTGAGCATTGACTACATTGTTTGTGTACACAAAGTTTACTAAAAAGAAAGGTTTTGTACGACTCACTTTATCAGTTAGTGTTTCCGGTGGCTGGAATTTTGTCAGTCAAAAGTAGTCGATCTCCGAATGCAACGTAACATGAAGAGAGTAAAGATGCAAAGCTCCTAAAGCTTGTTTCTATATAAATTCACGGATAAGTTATCATGCTTTTCATTGAAATTACAAGTTCATGACATTTCCTCATATGGAGTCAGTTCATTACGTTGCATACAGAATATCTCCAGATCCTTCAGATCCATGTTGGCGCTTATTCTCTTCAGTTCAGCCCACTCATTTTCTATAGGATTCAGGTCAGGGGACTGGGATGGCCATGGCAAAAGCTTAATTTCGTGCTCAGTGACACATTTTTGTGTTGATTTTGATGTTTGTTTTGGATCATTGTCCTGATGGAAGATCCAACCACGGCCCATTATAAGATTTTCT